>NC_092325.1:13205454-13508484 GCF_036785885.1 Coffea arabica
ACCTATCATTCCCAGACTGATGGACAATCTGAAAGAACAATTCAAACTCTTGAGGACATGTTGAGGACTTATGTACTGGACTTTGGAGAGAATTGGAGTAAGTTCTTGACTTTAGTGGAATTTGCCTATAACAATAGTTTCCACTCTTCTATACAAATGGCTCCGTATGAGGCACTTTATGGTCGGAAGTGTAGATCTCCAATTTGTTGGGATGAAGTAGGTGAACGGAAAATCTTAGACACGACTACTGTATCTTGGATTGAGGAGGCTAATGAAAAGGTGAAATTGGTACGGCAAAGAATTCAAACCGCCCAGAGTAGACAAAAGAGTTATGCCGACAATCGGAGGAAGGATTTGGAGTTCACTGTTGGAGATATGGTATTTCTCAAGATTACGCCTTTAAAAGCAAGTTTGATGTCCGGAAAAGGGAAGAAACTACAACCAAGGTTTGTAGGGCCTTATAAGATTATTCAGCGAGTTGGGAATGTAGCCTATAAGCTGGAATTACCACCGAGTTTATCTCGTATTCATAACGTGTTTCATGTGTCCATGCTTAAGAAGTATCATCCAGACCCCTCTCATGTTTTACAACCGGAGAATATTGAGATCGATGAAACCCTAACCTATGAGGAGAGACCGGTAAAACTTCTGGATCGAAAGGTGAAGGAATTGAGGAACAAGCAGATACCACTAGTGAAAGTTTTATGGGAGAACCATGGAGTAAAGGAAGCGACATGGGAAGTTGAAGAGACAATCAGGGAGAAGTATCCAGACTTGTTCACCGACCAAGGTAAATTTCGAGGACGAAATTTTCTTAAGGGGGAGAGGATGTGAGGACTCGCAAAAACTATTATTTTATGCCTAATTTATGGCTTAATAAATTATTTAATTGGATTTTATTTCCAAGGAATATTTTCTAGTCTTATTAGACCCAAATAAGTGGTAATATAACTTCGTTATATTTTTAAAATGATTCGTTTCGAAAATTAATTTCCTAGAGCGCGTTTAGCGAAAATAGTGAATAGTACTTGGAGATTTTATCCGCGTAGTAGCACAATAAGCTTGGAATATTGGAGACCTGTACCATGGTCCTAAAATAGGAAATTTTATGAATAAATATTCAAGTGATAGTTAGTAGTGCAATCGTTATAAGAATTTTTCGAAAGTTTCGCGTTATAGCGGTAAAATTGACGGTACGCGTTTTCACACGCGCAACTTCGATTGAGGGACTTTAGACCCTTATTTCGGGACAACTAAGAGTGAATAATAATTACATGAATATATATACATTGGAGGTTTAGTGCACTAGTAAACCAAACGCGCGAGAAAAATCGAGTCCAAACGCATCCTAGTTGCACTATTTCAAGTTGACTTTGGAGCAATTTTTTTCACCACACATTTAATCTTCTATGAGAAGCCAACTTAGATCAAAATCACACTCTCTCTTCTCTCTCCTCATAGCCGGCCAAGCTTCCCCCTCTCTCTAACTCATTTGCAACAAAAATTCTGCACACTAATCTCACCCAAAACCACCCCAAATCACCTCCAAATCACACCAAACTTGGAGACCACTTAGCAAACCTCTTGGAGATTATATCTAGCTAAGGAGGAGGGGAGCTTTCACGGTTTCTTGGAGCTTCAAGAGGGCCGAAAATTCTGACCTTGCAAACCAAAGGAGTAGGTAATGATCAACCCTTGGATTCTTATCTTTTGGAGATTATATGACAAGATTAAGCTCATGCATGCACTTAGTTACTTGTTTATGGTGTAAAAATGTGATTGTGGGCTCTTGGAATTCCCACACTTGGGTTGTTGTTGCTGATGTGATGATTGATGGTGATTATATTGTTGGTTTAGTGGTTATAATGATGCATTAGTGGTGGGTAATTAGTAGGAACTTCATTGGGTGTAAGAAGCAAAAACTTCCGATTTTGCCCCTGCCATGTTCGGCCATTTCCAGGCCAATTTTTAATGGTTTAATGGCTTGAATTGGATGCTTATATGATGTATTAGAGGTGTGGAAAATTTCATTGAAAAATAATGAGGTTTGAATGGGCAAATGAATTTTTGTTCGAAACCAGCAAATCTGGAAAACTGATTCGCGTATGCTCTGACCAGCAGTAGTATTTTGGCCATAACTCTGTCCTCGGATGTCGAAATCATGTACCGTTGGTGGCGTTTGAAACTAGACATTCCTAGCTTTAATTTGGTATATAATGCACGTTCTGATTCTTTGTGAACAAACCGAACCAAATGTTTTAAGTTCGCTGTCCTGTTACTCTGTTCTTCTGGAATGAAGTGTTCAGGCAGCAACTTGATGCCCGAATTTGAACCAAATGGGAGCCAAATTTGGAAACGATTTCTTCTGTGATATTTTAACTCTATGAATGTATTTTCCAACGGCGTAAGCCATGCTCGATTTCGAGCTATAATGACTGAGTTGTGACTGAAACAAGTGGACTGCTCTGTTTTGGAAAACCCTAATCTTTGGTCTGGTTTGGAAAAAAATCTTGGAGTGAACTTGTTAGTTGATGTTTTTGATATTAAACACTTACCAAAGGTATCATGGGTATATCTTAGACCCTTATTTCACAAATGAACCATGGTTGGATAACTTTCTTGGTTAAACGATTGGAAAATTTGGAAAATGAAAGTCAAAGGCAGTTTGCCTTAGGATTTTTCTTGAACTTTGGTTGGCTAATTAACGACCTTGCCGAAGGTATTTTTCCCCGAAATTCGATAGAGAGATACCTTCCATATAGTATTGAAATACTACCAATTTTGGTGCCGATTCAAGTTCGTTTCGATACCCAATTGAATTACTAAAGTTAGAGGTTCAAATCTGGAAAATTCTCATCCAGTCTTGAACTTGCTCAACTTCGGGCTACCGTATCTCGGTGCTCGAAACTCCGATTTTTGATCCGCTTGTTTTGTCCTACACTTCACTTGCAACACTAATTGAGCTGCAAAAAATTCAGAGGCCGGTTTACAACGTGCGAATCGTGCCGAATTTTCAAAGTTGGCCAAAATCCAACTTCATTCTGCCTTGTGAACCAACCCTGCATTTTCAAGCTCATTTTTGACCACTTTTCACTTTGATTCATGGAAAAGTGTCTTCTAGGAACTTATAGTACACTCTAAGAGGTTTCCAACGGTATAAAGTTTTCCAATTCTCGACTTATATCGAGCGAGTTACGATTTTTCAAAGATTTATCGTAAAACTGAAAAATTTTCCAACTTCAAAGAAATAGAGTTTTTCAAGAACTCTTTATTCTTTCGATATTCTTAAACGTTTTGCTTACGATTTTCAAGATAAAAACTCAAATAATATTGTACCTAATAAAAGGCAAGTCGAACCTTGATTTACGTGAAATTGAGGTCCCTTTTTGCAAATAATTCTTAGATTGTACTAGTGTACAATCTTTCTTGATAAGTGGGTTAATTGTGTGATTATCCACTATTAAATTGCCAGGCGTGCAAGGAGACCTTCAAGAGGATCTCACCGTGGACACTTGAACTTCCGGAAAATAATTCTTATTGAATTGCTCGGTGAGTGTCAAGTGTGTGAACTTTGATACTTGCTTAATTGTGGTATTTGTTGAAAGTTTTAAAAATAAGGGCGGGTGCGTACTTTATCGCACTCGTTCTACTTTCAAATGAATGAATGAAATGTATTGAATGAATGAATGAAATGCAATGTTATGTCATGAATGCTTGTATCGTTGGAGTGAACCTCCTCGACCTTCCAATGAATGGGGGACGCCCAAACTCATAGGCCGTCCTTAGACTCGAGCCAGCAATAGGCTTGGTCGGGGATTCGGACGAGCCATGAGATACACATAAGCTCGACCTAATAAGAGGTCTTGCTTGGCATACTTGTAGAGTATCGCCCAATAATAGACTTGTGGGCCCTTGGGGTGTACGGTGGACGGAGGAAAGTAAGTGGTGATCTACGGAAATGGAAATACCGACCCGGTTGACAGGAGGGTCAATGCGGGAAGGTATACGAATGACAACGGCAGATCGAGTGGAACTTAGCTCCTGAGAGCTACTATATCCTTGAATTGTTTCTGATTACTTTTCCTGTTTGAATAATTGATTATTGAAGAGACATGGTTTTATTTATTAAATTGGGATTGTTATTTGACTAAGTGCTTGCATGTGTGTTCTTAGCCTCACGAGCGTTAGCTCACCCTATAGTTTTGTTTTCCTTAACAGGACCGACTCTTGGAGAAATATGGAGAAACCATCCGTTGAATTTTGTTAAGACTCCTGTTATATATATTTTGACTAGGCCCTGGTTTGGGTTGTACTTTTGGAAATTGTAAACTTGAAAAGTTTGGGCCCTGATGTGTACTTTGAATTTAAGTCGTTTCATGATTTACCGATGTACTGGTTATACATTAAGTGACTTATTAAGTTGAACGCTTCCGCATTATTGTATTCATATTGTTCTCATCGAAGTGATTAGTTCGGTTTGGAATTGAATGGAATTGCTTGAGTCCTGGCGTGAGCTGGGCAGGCGTCCGCGGATACCCTTTGGTCCGCCTTAGGGAGATGTGGGGCGTCACAGAATAAAACCACAAGAATAAGTATAATAACAATCCAAAACTTAAAGCAGAACTTATATATATTTCTATCTCCAAAAGGGAATACAAACTCAAATATACAAAGGTTTTCAATTCTTCATACATCCAGCCCGCCAAGCGCTAGGGCGAGAACCATTACATAAAAATTAAAAGGCTAAACCAAGCTAGTCTATATAGAATCCTCGTCCTTGCTCGCCTTCCCCTGTTAAGGAAAACAAAACTAAAGGAATGAGTTTAAAGTTCAGTGAGGTTCCGAACACATAATCAAACAATAAGTCCATTGAAAGCGTTAATCAAACAATATGTCAAACAATAAGTCAAGAAACATTTACAATATAAAGCAATAATAACACATTCATTAAAAGGATACGTGCTCACATGGAGCCTTTCGTTCTTTCCTTCTCCTTTCATTTCCTTATTCCTCCAATATTTAAAATTTCCTTTGTAATTGAAAACCTCCTTTCGTTCTTTCTTTTCATTTCTCCCCCTTCTGGACATTGGCCAGACTCCACCTGACAACGTGGTAATACTCGAGTATACCAAACTTTCACCCAGGGTCACCAAATCGCCCGACCGAATCCGCTTCTGGCTCGAGTCGACCGGCAACGAAGGGCAGGGGCCCAGTTCAGCTACAAGGCTTACATTCATGCACAACTAGTGTATAATCAAATAATCATTGAAAATTTCACATTTATTTAGGTCGAGTGCGATAAAGTACACACTTGCCTAGCAAAACTCATTTTCAGCAATCATTGAAAGCGTTTAACATTTAATCAAATATCCACAACAAATCATATAGTTAATAACATAACAAACAAAGAACACTCACCTATTTAAACAAAAGAACGTCCAAAGTATTCTTCCGGGTGATACCCTCAATCACCAAGGAACCCTAGTATAACCAAGAGAAACTATAACAGTTCAACCATCAAAAGTTTAAGTAATTCAAAGAAAATCCGAATACTTACTAGTACAATATATAAATGTGAGTTTAAAGTAAAAGTGTACATTTAGATTTTAAAGCTGAGAAAAGAAAAATAAATAAACCCTAAATTCACACCTAAAGCCTCGCTTGATATAATTAGGTTTTTCGGCCGAGAAACCCTAGGCAATTCTTCTTTGTTTCGGAAAGAAAATGAGTAAATATTTGAAGTTCAAAACATGACATTTGTAACTAAGTATCATGCTTAAAACGTTTGTCATATTCACTATGCGAAAAGGCACAAGTTCAAATGGAATCTAGTTCAAGTAACACCATTAAAGTGGACCGAAGTATCTAAGCAAAGTAAGTCCAAAGCATCACAAAATCACATTTCCAATCTCACTTTTACTTGCTCAAATTTCAAGAAAATAAACGGACAGCATTTCCCCTTAATTTCTTTACTTCCCATCCTACAATCAAACACCAACTCACATTCCAAAGCAATCACAATTTCACATACAAATTATAGGTGATAAAATACACCTTTCGGCATAACAACCACAACCGAAGCTACACTTATCAGATTGGAACGTATCTTGTAGAGTTTCGAAGCCTAGACATATACCTACATTTCTTATGAAGACCTCCAAAGCCAAATCATGCATTTTCAGGGACAAAAATGGAAATTTCCACGAAAACAGAAATCTGGCCACGAAACAGGGCTCATGGGCAGTCAAGGGTATTTTAGTCATTTCACATGCTACAATGCTCCGATTGAAATGAAATTTTGTAGGCAGATGTTTAACATCATTTGCTACAACTTTTATGTTTTAACCTAAGCCTGATTCGGCCTCCATCATGGCCTAACAGAACCGGCCAGAACAGGGTAAGATGAAACCCTAAACTGGAATTTCCGCACCAAACCAGAAATTTTCCGCAACCAATCATATCCAACATATACCAACTCCATTTTACACTATAACAAGCCATCAATCCATGACTAAACAATAATTATGATATAAAACCAGAAAAATCACTAATAAATAAAAAATCCATCAAAACTCCACTTTCAACCATAAAACCTACCACAAATCAACATATTTAGCCACTAGAGCCACTAATTTGACATTAGCAAGAACAAAGAGAAAGTTTCCAAGCAAGGTACCTTGGCACCTCAAGAAAGGTAGTAGCTTAGGGGTTTCTCCTCCAAATCAACTCCACCAATACCTTGAAACTACCTTAACTAGCAATTTTATGGAGTGGTTTGCAATTTAATCGGTTGGAACTCAAGATTTGGATAAGAAATTGAAGAACAAGATGAAGGCTTTTCTCTCTTTTCTCCTCTCTATGGTTCGGCCAACTTGAGGAAGAAATGAAGATGATTTTGGTCAAAATTGGGGTTTTAGTAAAGATAAGAAAGTTAGGCAAGTCCACCACCCAATCGTGTCGCGACACGTGGCACTTTAAACGGTTCAAGCTTATCTTATTTCTTCCAATGGTTAATCTATCTAACTAACCTCTAATTATCTCCTAGCACCTTGTAAAATAATAACACTTAACACAAAAATCACCTAAGCACCAAAATTTTATCGCACTAGCAGGTCCCACATCTATAATGCATTTCAAATTAACGTACACTAGATCATACTAGAAAAATGATTTTAAAACTGTACTTGCTTATAAAAATGCTTAGAAACTTTAATATTTTAAAGGTAAATATAAAAATATAGGCAAAAATAAAATAATGCCTAGAAAATGTGAAAATTTTCGGGTTCTTACAAGGGACATGCGATTAAAACTCCTAGTGCGAGAAATGAAAATGATCCTACTGAAGTAGTAGAGACTTTTGACTCCACCAATCACTAAGCTGGTGACTTAGTTTACTTTAATGGTTTTGTCAAAGTTAGTCGGGGTGATACTTATTCAAAGGCCATTGCATTTTGTGTTTTGCTTGACTATGTTTACCTTGTGAAGCAATTGAACGTTATTTATGAGACGCTGGATTTTATTGTTTTATGAGTTCAAACCTATGATTGGGTTATACACATTTGCGATTATTTCGGTGTCTTTCCTTTCATTTTCGTTTTACCTAATCAAAGTGTCACTTTTCAAACTTCGTGTTATGTGCACCCATATTATGTCATGTCTTTATAAATGTTAAATTTATGAGCGGCCAAAGAAGTGAAAAGGGACCGAGGGCGAGGGGTTGAGCAACCCAAGCTCAAGGGGACGATCAGGGAACGACTGCTGGACTGAACCAAAACCCTAGAAATGAAGGAAAACAATCACGTATGGCTGTCCTAGCATGATTAGCTGGGCACCAAAGCTCTAGACCAATAAGCCAATCTAAGAATCAAGAGAGGTGTGAAAATGGAATGATTCTCGAAGTTCGCCTATCTAAGTTTCACGGAGAATCTAACCTCGAAATAGTAAGATTGATTTAAAGAACAATTTTGTAGATAGGTATTGGAGAGTGAACTAAGACATGGAATTTTATATTAAGGGATAAGGTCCCCGTATCTGGTTGTGTTTGTAAGTGATGATAGTAATCTAGTGGAGACTTAAGAGCTCGCCCGTGTTACACGGAGAATAGTTAAGATTTATATTCCGAAGCAACCTATAAGCAAAAGAATACAAAAGTAATATGGCTCGAGCTTCCATTATGAATGGCTACTCATTTCGATCTTTTGATTCACCTGGTAGGATAGCATTTGACTTAAGCCAACCGGTAAGATGACAACTTTAGAAGAAATGCGTAAGGAAATGAACATTCTTCGAAATGAGGTAGAATTTCAAAAGAAACTGGCTGATTACTGGGAAGGACGGTGAAGACAAGAATATGCAAAGAAAACTGAGTTGCTACGTAAGAACGTAGAACTGGAGAAGAAATACAAAGTAAACCCTCAAACTAGTCAAGCCCTCAAGCAAGGAAAGTGTCTGAGGTGTGGTAGTACCAAGCATAAGCTTTCGAATTGCCCTGGTACCTCTAAAAAGAGGAAATACTCAGCGGCCAGCTAGATCTGCCACCAAGCAATTGAGTGCCAGAAGGAGGTCTAAGCGCTGGAAGTTTTACGAGTAGGGGTGGTTAACTCCACTCGAAGGATAGAGGTTGTAGTTTTACTCTAGACTAGACGGGCACTTTTGGGAATTTAATCTTTTGGATAAGGAGAAGTCTTTTGTTATTTTGTATCTTGGTAACTTGGCACGTTTTGCTATAATCTTGTTATTTGCCCTTTCTTTTTGAAATGATTAAACCTCTTCAAACTGGATGTAATTATCATGATCTTTATGACATATGAAAATTGATTTTATGACTTACATGTACATTTAAATTTTGCCTCATACTTTTAGATTGGTAATAAGATATGGACGGTAGTAGACGTGGTCGAGATGGTATTTGAGAGCGTAGGCAACTCCAAGGTCTTGGGGATGACCAGGGATAGGTGAAAAAAAATCGAGAACTTAGGGTTGAAGTTGGGACCCAATATTTGATTGCCAAATTGAGATATTAAGATTGTGAAAATTGGGTTAGTGAAAGGAAATATTTGATAGATTTAATGAGTCCAACGATTATGGAACCGGATATCATATTTGGAGTGGAAGTTTGAGGATATATATAGACTATCGAGACTGGAACGATGTGACCATTAAGAATAACTACCCTTTTGTCTTACATGGATAAGAATTCGATCAACTGTAAGGAACCATGATGCTATCCAAGTTGGATTTAGAGTAGAACTATTACCGGATGAGGATCCTAGAAACTGATGTGGTTAAGACTGCTTTCAATTTAAGACATGGACACTTTGAATTTTCAGTACGCCCTACAGGTTGACTAATGCACTAGTAGCAATTATAGCCTTAATGCATCAGGGTTTTAAACCATATTTGGATTAATCTATGGTGGCATTTATTAATGATACATCGGTATACTCTAATGTTTGAAAAGATCATGAAAAAATACCTGATGGTAGTTTTACAAACCCTGAGAGAACACTAACTTTCGTTAAGTTCAATAAATGTGAGTTCTATTGGAAGAAATAGCCTTTCTAGGTTATACAATATCTAAGGAAGGAATTGTTATTGACTCGGCTAAAGTGGAAGCTGGTTAAGAGGAAACAACTAGAAAATCTTGCCGAAATTTGGAGTTCTAAGAGGTAGCCAAATATTACCGTTGGCTCGATCAAGGATTTTTCTAAGAGTGCAAAACTTAGCAAGTTATTTGGGATTTTAAATGTGAGGAAGAATTTGAAAGTGAAAAATGTTCAACCGATGCACCTGTGTTAGCCTTACCGAGCGGAGGAGGTAACTTTGTGATTTATATAGATGTTTCAAAGGATGGTTTAGAATGCATATTAATAATACATGATGAGGTAATTGTATATGCCTCTAAGAAGTAAAAATACTACGAGAGAAAGTAGCCAACTCATGATTGGGAGTTAGTGGCTACAATATTTGCACTAAAGAAATGAAGACATTACCTATATGAGGTAGGCATGAGGCCAGTTAAGTTACCCTATGACTCGAAAGTTAAAATGCCTATTGGAAAAAAAAATCAAGGTTTGATTGCTAGTTGAACGAATAGAAATTGTGAAGTATAAGTTGGCAAAAAAACGTAAGTTAGTGATTGATCTGATAGGTTTAACCATGAAGGGAATGATATTGTCCTAGGTGCGAATTTCGAGGGCGAAATTCTTTTTAAGGAGGGGAGGATGTGAGGATCCGAAAAAATCCTTATTTTTATTGAATATTATTGATTTATTTAAATATTTATTCACCTATTTTCTCCAAATAATTTATTTCAACCATTTTAAGTCTATTCATATGGAACAATGTCTTCCTTATGTTTTTAAAACGTCCCGTTAGCAAATTTATTTTTTGGAGGTTCGTTTAAGTGAGAAATAATGAGTACATGTGTTTCGAGGTGATATTCTATTCGAGAGTGTAATTATTTTGGGGAAATTAAGAATGATCAATAGTAGATTAAGAAAAGTTAATTGAGAAATTAAAGGTGAATAAGTTTTAATTAAGAGCTTACCCTCGCGCGTCGATAGTTTTCTGAAAAACGTGTTGATGCAAATTTATTGGAGATTTGAGGAAATAATACTAGACTCATGCGAGGACTCACAAATTTTCCTATTTTAAACCCCTATTACTAGCCCATTTAAATATTTAAATACCCGTTCACTCCGAATATTTTATTCTAACCTTTTTGGACTCGATTACATGGAACTATGACTTAATTATATTTTTAAAATGACTCGTTTCAAAATTTAAATTTTTAAAATGCTCGTTAAGTGGGAATAGTGAATACGCGTTTGGAGTAAATAATTGATTCGAGGACACAATAAGCTTGGAAAATGGAAGACTTGAACATTAGTCTTGAAATAGGCATTTTTATGTTTAAGTGTTCAATTATTAGTTAGTGATACTATCGTTATAAGAATTTCTTGGAATTTCCACTTTATCGCGCACAAATCGAAAGTAGCGTTTTTACGCGTGCGATTAATTGAGGAACTTTAGAAATTTATTTTTAGACCATTAAGAGTGAATAATAATAGTATGAATATAAGTGCATTAGAGGTTTAGTGCACTAGTGCAACAAACTCGAGGGGAATCAAGCACAAAACGCGCACGTGCGCGCGGGAGAAAGAGTTGACTTTTGAATTAATTAGAGCCACACATTTTAGATTCTATTGGAAGCTTCATTAGAGTCCAAAACACTCTCTTTTCTGCTCCATTCCAGCTGTGCATATCAAGAAGAAAAGAACCAAATTTCTCCTCCAAGTTCTTCTTCATTTCATCACTAAATTTCCACCAAATCACCTCAAACTTTAACCACACTTTGCAATCTACTTGGAGAGCAACTCAAGCTACAAAAAGAGCTTCAATTCCATGGTTTTTCTTGAGCAAGGAGGATCAAAATTTCTGCCTTAATCATCTAAGAAAGTAAGTGACAATCAACCTTGCAAATCTTGACTTATGGAAGTTGTTTAGCACTTATGAGTTCATAATTTCTTATGGGTAGCTTTAAATTGTTGAAAAATTGGTGAGTGGGCGCTATGAACTTCCACTATGGCTTGATAGACTGATTTTGTGGGTTTTGATGTTAATAATGTTGAATTAGTGCTTAAATTAGTAGAAATGAGTGATATTATGGATGAAAGCTCAAAGGAAGTGAAGGGGAGAATTTTTTCATTTTTGCCCCTGTGAATGCCATGACCTTTAGAGCATTTTTTGAAGTCCTATTGACTTTTTTATGATGTATATATGTTGTATGGGTTGTGTGGAAGGTTTTCACAAAAAATTACGTGATTTGGTTGGCCAAATGTGGTGATTTCGAAAGTTCATTCAAAACTAGAATTTTTCCCATATTGCACTGGCAGTGTTTTTCAAACAGCTATAACTTTTTGCTCCGATGTCAAAATCGAGTGCCGTTTGCGGAACTGGAAACTAGACATTCCCAGATTTCCAACGGTATAAAATTCACATCCTGATTCCACTTGAGTAATTCATACCAATCATTTGAACGTGACTATCCTGTTTCGCTAATTCACTAGAAGCTCTGTTTTGAGCAGCGAATTGATGCTCAAATGTGAGCTAGTTGTGGATAGATTTTGAGAACAATTTCTTCTGATAAATTGTAGTTTTATGAATCTAGTTTTGAACGCCACCAACCACACTCAATTCCAAGTTGAATTGAGTGAGTTGTGGCCAAAGTTTGAAACTGATTCAGGGATTGAAAACCCTCTTTTGGCTAGTTGATGCCTTAACCTTGATTGGGACTTCTTGTTTCGAAATTTTTGGTGTTAATCACCTACCAAACACATTTTGGATGCTTTTTAGACAATGGCTATACAAATGAATCATATTTAAGATTTCTTCATTGGCCAAACGTTTGCAAAAAGGAAAACTCAAGTACAAGGCAGATTTGCCTTAGAAATTTGAAAACTTTAGTGATTTGGTTAACCAATTTTCCGTATGTATTTTTCCATGAAATGTGATAGAGGAATGTCCCTTAAATGGTAGTATGCTAATTTTGGCTCCATTCCAAGTTCGTTTCGATGTTCAACCAAAGTCCCAATGTTCGTGAATTAAATCTGGGATTTAGCCTAACGGTCTCACTTTTCAGTAACTTTGAGCCGCCATATCTTGGTGCTCAAAACTCCAATTCTGGTTATGCTTATTTTTTTTTAGACTTTGATTATAACTCTAATTGAGTTTTAAATTTGAGAGGCTAGTATTTTGCCGAATTTCAAAAGTTGGCCAAAAACCAACTCTGAAACTGCCTTGATAGCCTAAAACAGTAACTTTAAGCCAAATTTTGAATGTCTTTGATTTGGAATCATGGAAAAGTGTCTTCTAGGAACTTTTAGTACTTTGGAAGGAGTTTCCAATGGTACCAATTTTTCCAATTTTGGACTTGTAAAGAGTGAGATACGGTTTTTCAAAGATCTCATATCAAAGCTGAAATTTTCGAAACTTAAGGAAATGGAGTTTTTCGAATTCTCCTTTTTCCTTCGATATCACATGATCGTTTTACATTTGAATTTAGAGATGAAAACCAGATTTCTCTTCTACTTTAAAACCCCGCCTTTGAGCCTCGATTTACGAGTAAATAGAGCTCATTTTCATGAGATTTTCTTTGATTGTACTCTAGTACAATTTTCTTCTATAATTGGGGTTATGAGTGATAGATTATTATTAATTGCTCAGGCACTCAAGAGGACCTTCAAGAGGATCTCACAGGAGACGCCTAACTTATCGCTTGTACTTGCTACTTGAGTCACTCGGTGAGTGTCAAGTGTGTGAAAACGTGTTAATTACTTTGATAATAGAATATTTTGAAAATGCTGAATCGAGTGTGTATTTTATCATACTCATTCTCATTTAAGTAAAGTGTACTTGAATTTCGTGACATGAAATACTTGAATTGCTTGAAGTGACTTGTTAAGTGAATTTAAGTAAAGTGCTTAAATAATTAATTATGCTATGGCTGCATAAGTCGATGGGAATGAATCGCCTCGACTCTTAAATGTTAAGTGGGGGACGCCCAAATCTCACTGGCTAACTCTGGACTCGAGCCGGCATGGGCTTGGTCGGGCTCCTTGGCGAACCATGAGAAAATAAAAGCTTGACCTATTAAGAGGTCTTGCTTGGCATACTCGAGCTGTATCGCTTCAAACAAAAGACAGGCGGGCCCGATACAGGGGTATGTAAGGTGAAAGGAGACATGATAAGTGAAGTTCTACAGACTAAACCTGTCCGATTGACGGAGTGTCAACTCCTGGAGGTTCGTGATCGTGCAAGTGAAAAATAGCTCCTGAGAGCTCCTATATCCTTGAATTGTTTCTGTTTACTTTTCTCCCTCGAATTGTTATTTATTGCAATATTATTGCTCTACTTGTTAAATTGGGATTGTTACTTGAACAACGTGCCTGCATGTGTGTTCTTGGCCTCACGAGCATTTTGCCCACCCTGTAGATTTGTTTTTCTTAACAGGGAAGGATCTGGAGTGAACCTCGGAGAAACCCCTTTTGAATGTACTTTTGTATTAGGATTTTTCAATGTACTGGGTTAGACTCTTAATTATTGTATATTTTGGGATTTGATGTAACCTTTGAGAACTTGATGTAAGGATTGGATACTTGACGTATTTTGGAACTCATGATGTAAGTTTGAATGTTATTTATGGGAGTGACCTCCCTTTCTTACTTATATTATCGTGATGGCTGGTATTTCATTAAACTTGAACGGGAATTGTCTTGAGTCCTGGCGAGAGTTGGGCAGGCGTCCCGTGGATACACTTTGGTTCGCCTTAGAGAGAAGTGGGGGCGTCACAACCAAGGCATTGCCGACTGCAACATTTGAGAAATTGATGAAGAATATTGAAATGCGACGGTTAAAAGATCTAAATGATGTTTACATTAGGGGAGAAATTAATACAGAAGAATAGTGTACTCTTTTTTCTTCACTAGAATTTTTGTCCCGTTGGGTTTTTCCCTGGTAAGGTTTTAACGATGCATATTCTTTGTGTAATGGACATCCAAGAGGAAGTGTTGTGAAACAACTAAAGATGTGGATGTTCATTTATATTCCCAAGAGAATTAATTCATGATTCATTACTACATTATGTAAAGGAGTTATATTGAACAAATGGTTTCAATCCATAAAACTATTCATGTATTGGATGAAACGTTTCAATTTATAGGGCTATTCATGTACTTGTAGTAATGAGTGTTTACTAGAATTGATGTACTTTTGATTTTGTAGTAATTATATATAAAGGTATCTTGACACCTCTTGGGATTATTTTTTATTAGTAGAAATAATAAGAAAATTATTCTCTATTCCTCTACTTCTTTCTCTAATATTTCGATTCCTATTATAGTAATTTATTTTATTAGTTTTACAACAAAAAGGTGCATTTCTTTCCGAATCCCTCCTTCCCTTTCCTAAGGTATAGAATGTGAGGACCCATATTTTTATTTTAATTTAGTCTATTTTATAATTATTTGCCCTAATGTCATTTAATTTTACTATTTTTGCATGAATTTTTCTTAAATTAAGCTTTTATCGCGTGCGTGTCGAAAGTTTCTCGAAGGTCGCACCGGCACGACTAATTGGAGATTTGTAGGAATTATATTAGACTAGTGAGTATGAGTATTTGTAGTACTAGAGGTATTACTATGGAGGATTAGTGTATAAGTGTAGCAAATAAGAGAAAAAGTGGTAGTACGAAACACTATTGAGAGTTGACTTTTGCACAAAACTTATGGCTAGACTTTCTTCACTTTTCCCTCCACAAAATCAAAACACAAACACTCCCTCACTCTCTCTCATGCTTGGCCGAACCAAGGGAAAGAAAGGGGAAGAGAAAAACTTCATCTTCTAGCTTCAATCTTGCTTGCAAATCATCATCCAAACCACACAACTCTTGGAATCTTGCTTTAGCTTGAAGGAAGGAGCAAGCTTGTGGTTTTTCTGGGTGAAGTAGTGGTGGAAAACCTTGCTTACAACTAGGGTTAGAAGCTTGGAGAGGTATTTCACTTCATCTTCTTTAATCTTTCAAATTTCTTCAAGAATGAAGGTTGTATTTCATGGGTTTGAAACCCTAATCAAGAAAGTCGGCTAGAGGACTTGAGGAACTTTATTTCTTTCTTTATATGTGATTGCCCACCTCTCCCTAGGGCGGACCCTAGGGTATCAGCGGGCTGCCTGCCCCGCTCTCGCCGGGGCTCGGTCGATCAAAGAACTAGCAACTCAAATAACTGGAGAAATAACTTCAAATCAAAGCATACAAACCGTAATGGCATAAAAACGTCAAGCCAACTTTCTAAACTTCAAATGGCAAGCTAAAAGTCACACTTATCACTCCATACTACAATTACATAACATAAGTCGAACTTATAGAATCAAGCTTATAGGAGTCAAAAGTAAGGTCTTCTTAAACAAAAGGTTACAATATCAAGATACAAGTTCATAGCAAAACAAAGCTAGGTAAACTCTTGATCAAATCCCTTCCCGATCTATTAAGGAAAACAAAGGGAATGGGGTGAGCTAAAGCCCAGTGAGGTTCCAAGTAAAACAAGTAACCATATAGCCATATAAGGTCACAAAACAACCAAATAAACACCATTCAGTAGAGTAACAGTTAATCACAGTTCAATTCAAGGATACGGGTGGTTTTCAAAAGCCAAAGATCCCCTGGAGCTTGATCATAATTGTCTTCTGTTGACACTCCGTCAACACTTGTAAGCACAGTATAAAAGGGTCCGTAGAACACCACTTTCACCAGTCTCCGTCCACCAAATCAACCCCCTACTAGGCCCGCACTCCATAAACAGTAGTTTGGTAATACTCGAGTATACCGGTTTCAGTGTACAGTAAACAGTCCTCAAGGTTTATCGGCTTTCTCGACCAAACTCTTGCTGGCTCAATACGACCGACTCACCTATGAGGTTGGGTACCCAAACAATAACAGTAGTTAATGGAATATCATCCAAGCAACTTAAGCACAGTCATGTATAGCAATATCTCATTTCATGTTAACTTATTCAATAAGTGGAGCCTCAGTGGAAAACAAGGAAGGTCAAGTGCGATAAAGTACACACTCGCCTCGATTTTAAATAAAACAGTGTTTGGCTCAAACAATAGCAAATCAACAATTCCAAGTATGCAAGTATTCCACATAACAAGTAGCAAGTAGTGGAACACTCACCTGTCAAGCAAAAGTAGCAATTGACGTCAAACGTCTCAGTTACGATCACCTTCGTTGCCCAAACCTAGGTCAACGAGCGAAACCATTAACAATTGGATTCGTTCCTTACTAAAGTATAGGTTCATTAAGAGACCAAGTGAGTAGCCTAAGCTACTTAATCTATCATGCAAATGAGGTCCAAACCATGGGAAATTTTGATAAGAAAACAAGTTTGGTATGTACATGAAAGTTCGGCAAAAGAAGAGTTTCACCGAAGTTCAAAAGTTTCATTACGGTTAAACTGTCTCGCCCGACCAGCCTCGGGAAAACGGTCATTGCTCATTGTGGAAAAATCAAAATTAGGTTCCGTTGGTGGCGTTGGAAACTAGGTTCACAAAGCTATATTTGTCTAGAAGAAACCATTTCCAAAATTCCAACGTAAGTGGTTCAAAATTAAGAAACCAAAAGAAATTTCTGGGCTGTCCCGGGTGAACAGTACCGCATGGACAGCCAACTTTCAAGACTCGCCATGAATCGCTCGGGTCAAACCAGAAAATCACCTTGGTACCATTTTAAATCTCTAAGAATCTATTTTCAAATGCCACAAACGGCACTCAAATCCGATCACCGAGGAAAACGTTATGACCTTCACAAGACTGCTGGTCAGTAACTTTCTGGACCCAGTCCAGTTTTGCTCCTTGGCTTATAACTCATAACTTATGCAATCAAATTGGCTAATTTTTTGTAGACAACCTCCACACATATAACCCAACATATATCAGTCACATTTGTAACCAAAATATGCATGAAAATATCAAGGAAAAATAGGGCAGTAAGTTATGGGAAATTTCGGCCAGCCCTCTTCCAAAAATTTCTAACTTTCATCCTTCTTGATATTTTCACTCCTTGCACCTAACAAGTGTTAGATCTAACCAAATAGGGGTTTAAATCATATTAACACCTCATAAACACACATGAACAAGGGTTAGACATTTCATCAAACGCTTGGTATGCACACTTACTAACTCACTTACTACTTGTTTAGTTCAAGAGTTTTAACCACAATTTCCAGTTTAGGGCAACCTCTAGTTTGCCCTCAAGGCGTTAAGTACTTCATATAACACAATAGAACCAAAGATTAAGGATCACACACCTCATAAATAACCATGACCAAAGTGCAAACATTTCATCAAACACTTGGTAGGCATGCCACATAACTCAACTACTCTTTGGTTTATTCCAAGAGATTACTCCAAATCTCAATCAAACAACTTGTAGTTTGCCATTAACACTTTAATGCACATGATATATTACCATAAAAGTACCATTTAAAGTGTACTTACCTTTCTTGTAAGATGCTTGAGCCACCAAATCAATCCACCAAAAGTGAGAACTTCAAGCTTGAATCAAGCACTAGATTGGAGGAAAATTTCTCACTAACTCAAACTCTTTCTCTTTTGATTTTTGCTCAAGTTTAAGCTAGGGTTAGAAAGAAAGATGTTGGAGCTCTCTCTCTCTTCCTTGCTAAGGCCTAAGAAATTCAGCCATAAGGAGAAGAAAATGGCGACGTCCAACTTAAATTTGTCTCTTAACCCTTAATCAACAAAATGCTTGGCTAGGATTTTGCCACACGGTCACTTCTTGTCCACAACTTCTATTAATCCTTTGACTAATTATGTTTCAACCCTTCCAAATGTACCAATACCTATTTAACACCACTAATATCTCACATAAAGTCCCTACCACAAATAAAAACCACTTGGTACAATGTAAGTGGTGAAAAATGAAACTAACTCAACAAAATTGTTTTAGTTGAAGTGAAAGGATATGAAATGCAATGCATGGAAATTGTTTTTAATACGTGTAGAATGCTATGCAAGACAATATTATAAGTGGTGAAATAGTTAAAACTAACTCAAGAAAAAAGTTTTAAATTTGTTGGAGTATACGATAAAACATAGGGGATACAATGCTAGGGCTTATAATCCGTGGTTTCATTCTTAGAATAAGGCATGTAGTTTAGAAAAATTGTATTTTAAAGTGAGGGCTCTCACACTCTCTCCCCCTTTAAAGAATTTCATCCTCGAAATTCTCTTCTTAGCTCAGGATATTTTGCAAGAATGTCCTTCTGAACTTTTTTTTTTTTTCGAGTTCTGTAGTCACACACTATAGTAAAATACTAGCAAGACAAAGCCAAAGTATATGAAGAAAGGGAAGTTCCAAAACTTTATTTAGCACATGCATCAATTTACAAGTTTTATACTCGTATAATTTATCAAAATATAGTACTTGCTTGTTCCAATCGAGGAGTAATTCTCATGCACTTACTAATCACTGTTACAAAAGTCATTTAGAGCAGAAAAGACATTCAAAATATAAAGGTATAAATTATTTGACCTGAAATGATTTGAAGAACTCATTTTCCTTTCATCTAAGCCTGGATTCCACTCATAAACTAACCTCAAAATAATTTTACCAACTCCAATCCTAGAGTTGGAAATAAAAGTAGGACCAGTTCTAGGAAAACAGAATTTTTTTTTTCTCAGTATTGCATGATATCATATGAAAATTCATATCTCAAACTTCTTAAATCCACAATTTATAAACTTTATACGGTCGAAAATAGATTCAAAGGGTTACAACTTTCTAGAAGGTACCATTGTAAGATCCAATCCACAAGTAAGTCAAATTCCAACCTAAATTTGTTGCTTCATCCAGTAAAAGATAGAACAAGTATGCAATTTCAGTCAATTTTGAAAAATCACAGATATTCATGGGAATTGAGAACAAATGCTAAGATTTTGCGGTTGATAGTACTCTGAATCTAGTTTCAAACATAATAATCAAAACTCAATTTTGACTTTTCTACACCAAGATATAACAGATTTCCTAAAACTTCCCAAGGTTCCCTGCGAAAAATTTTCAACGGCACTTCCTTTGTGTTTACTAAATTTTTTTTTCAGCCAAATCAAGGCTTCATTCTTCCCATGAAACAGTTTCAACTCAAGCATATACATATCAAGCCAATAACTCACTAAATCAAGCATATAACTGTCACCTACTCAAGTTAGAAAACGAAACCCTAGGCTGAAATTCCTAATCACAAGCTGGACGTTTCTTTAGGCAAGTCAAACTAGCATATAAAAGCTAGATATTCCACGTGCAAAGCTACCAAACCATGGCCAACACTTAAGCATCATGTGTGGGCAAAAAAAAATATTACCATAAAAGTGAAAATTTCACAACATAACTTCAAACCATGAAATTTTCTTATGAAACTACCAAAATTGAAACCCTAAACCACTAGTTTGCATATATTGGAAGGAGAGGAAAGTTTACTGCCAAAGTTACCCTGTACCTTCAAGAAAGATGAAAGCTTAATACTTTTCCTCCAAAATCTCTCCACTCATGCCACTATCAAAATCTATCTAGAGAGAAAATCATAATAGTGCAATGGCTAAAACACCATACTAAATAAAATCAGTGAAGATATCAAAGATGAGAAATGTCACAAACTTTAATCTCGATAAAAAGAAGAGTTAAAATTTGGTTACTATTCTTGCTAGCTCTTAACCCCATACACTGTCCATTGAATAATTTCTTCCTTTTGAATGACAAACGAAAAAATTTCACTATGCAAAGTCCAATGATCACAACTTTTCCAAGCAAGATCTCACTACGGTCTAAGTTGACTATAAATGTTTTGAGATGCTAATCGACTAGGCAAATGCACTAATTCAAACTTATTGCGACCTCTTTCGGAAATCCCTTTATATTTCTTTTTCAATTCTATGCTCTGGTACAGTAGTTCAATTTTCTCCAAGTATTTTTGTTCTTCTCGTCCTTCCCGGTGCTCATTTAATTTCTTTTAGAACTCGACTTCCTTTCGACTAATCTTTATTTTCTTATGCAGGTCAGTCACATTTGTCATTTTGTCGATTCACTTAACACAATGATAGCTTGCCAAGCAACTCTAATTACGATTGATTTCATAGAATCTCTAGTCATATAAATTCTAAGTTCATTCACTTCCAATCCAACCATGAGGAATTAAAGTTAACTATTCTCAAATGAGATAGACGAGAAAATAAAACACAAGTGGGACAATATTTCAAAATACTATGTCACTTATTCCTATTCTGGAGTCTTAACACAAGGAGTACCATTGCTACTTATATACATAACGACTTTCTAAAGCGTACTTTGTATGTCGAAAGTTTCACATCTTATCTCAAGCTCTTGCATACTGGTATAGAACCCAATTCTTTTCTCAATTCCCCATGCATAATTCCAAAACTCACAATCTCGCCACAATAATAATCGAGTCAGGTCCATACTTACACATTAGTGGATAGGTGTCAAGGAAATATAGGAAAGAATATCACAAGAGGGGTAGAAATACCCATATAATTGCAATCAAACGGCCTCACATTCGAAATAAACACTTATCAAGTCTTCACAGTCATAGGAGAAGGAAATAGACCTTCAGTGCAAATTTCTCAACGTACACTACAATCTAGCCACCGTCTATAGAAACCCTAACAGACTATTTCTAGATTAGTCCATGATAACTTCCGAGATCCATTCCCTCAATCAGTCCAATAACTAGGTCAAGTGTTAAAATCTTCCGTGCCTTGACTTTGGCCATTAAAACTTATCTCAAGTGCAATCAAGATACAGATTCCTTATTCTAGTGCTCTCCACTTTTTGGTACTCAAGTACAAGAATCCACAATAAGGTAATTCACAACTTGAACCGGCCGGTCCAGGACTAAGAATAAGGAAAAGTTGAGAATTACCTTAGTACCTTATTGTAGTGTACGTAAAAGGAGGATACAATAAAGTGTCATGTGCTCTCCACTTGTTTAATCATGGACTAATCTAGAAATAGTCTGTTAGGGTTTCACTCACAATAAGGTATACAAATCGAGGGGATTTAACCGACTTGCGTTGTATTGAGGTATCACAATAAGGTATACAAAGGTAATAAAGCTAAGATTGCGTTGTATTGTGAGTGAATTACCTATAAATAAGTGAATTACCTAAGACAGTTTAATCAGGGGATACAAATCAAGCCTAGGCTCTGTTTAATCAAGGGGATACAACTAACAGATTAATAGTAGGCTAAGAAAAGTTAATTGAGGAATTAGAGGTGAGTGAATTCCAAATCGAGTCGGAACGACTAAGTGGGGATTTAATAAATTTATATTAGACTAGTAAGAGTGAGTAATTATAGTGTTAAAGGAATTACATTGGAGGATTAGTGCACTAGTGCAACAAACAAGAGAGAAAATGGTGGTACGAAACCCGCGCGCGACACTATTTGAAGTTGACTTTTGCAAAGCTTCTTGGCCACAATTTCTTAAAGCTTCCAAGACAAGATTCATACCTACCAAACACTCTTTCTTTCTCTCTTTGGTGAGCTGAAACCAGCAAAGGAAAAGGAAGAAGAAAACTCTTCATTTCAAGCTTCCATCTTGCTTCAAAAACTTCATCCAATCTTCTAGTTCTTGGAGATTCATCCTAGCTTGAGGAAAGACAATAACTTGCGGAAGTTCTTGGAGGTTTTGTGGTGGAAAATTTCTGGTTTCAACTAGGGTTTAAGAGGTAACTCTTCACCTTCTTTAATCTTTCTAATTTCTTCAAGAATGGAGCTTAGTTTGCATGGGTTTGAAACCCTAAGCAAGAAATAGGCTAGAGGACTTGAGGAGTTTCATTTCTTGTTTTAATCTCTAGGTTAGCGGACTTGATGAGACCTTTAGGTAGCTTCCTTGAGGATATGTTGCTTGATTAATGTTGTTTATGTGTTATATGAGAGGATTATGGTTAGAAATGAAGAGAAAGTTGTGAAAGGAGGGAGACTAGAGCTGGCCGAAAATTTCTGGTCATGTTACTCTGTTTTAATTCAAAATTTTAATGCTTTTTTAGTTGTGAAATTGATGGATATATGTTGTATATTGTGTGTCAAAGTGTCCTCCAAAAATTATTTGATTTGGTTGCTCAAAACTAGAGTTTTCGAAAAAGAAAGAAATCTGGAAATGCTGTTCAGGTTAGCCGGACAGTACCTCTTTCCGTGAACATAAATCTTTGTACAAAAGTCGAAATTGGTGCCGTTTGTGGCATTTGAAATTAGACATTCATAGCTTTCTAACGGTATAAAAATCACCCACTAGTTCAAACTGAGTGAACCGTAGTGATTCAACAAAATTGACTGTCCTGTTGTGACTCTCTGTCCGAGAGGAATGGAGAAGCTACATCTTGTGGCTTGATTTTCTCTCACTTGTGAACTGATTTTGGAAATGATCCTTCCTAATAAAATGTAGAATTTTGAACGTAATTTCCAACGCCACCAACCACTCCCAATTTGAACTTGTATTGAGTGAATTGTGGTCTGATTTCGAAGGTGCAACAATGTGGGAAAACTGGAAATCTTTCCTTTCTTGTTGGCCGAATGGTCAAATCTGCTTTGGAAGGTTATATTTCAAAAATTTTGGTGTCAATCACCCATCCCTTGCCCATAAAATGTTTATGGAACCTTGGTTTCAAAAATGAATCGAATTGGGGCTGATTTCATTGTGCAAAACATTTGAAAAGAAAGAAAAGCAAGAGGGCAGATTAGCCTTGAAACATTTTTCGAAATTTAGTCGTTTTGTTAATTGACTTCCCATGTGAGTTGTTGCGTAAAATTTGATAGAGAGCTATTCCACATATGGAAGTTTAAATGTACCAAATTTGATGTAATTTCAATGATGCCCAATGATTTCAATATCCAAATGATGCCCCAAAAATTGCTTTTCAAATCTGGAAATTCACTGTTCAAGTAGTGAAAATTAACCGACTTTAGGATGCGATATCTTTTTGCTCAAAACTCTGCATTTAGTTCTGTTTGTTGTGTTTGAAACCTTGTTTGGAACTCTTATTTTTTTACGAATTTTAAAGGCTGGTTCACTTTTTGTGAATTTTGCTAAATTTCCAAAGATTGCTGAAAAACAAGACTGGTTCAAACCTGTCTTCTTGGAACTGGAACTTTGAGCTGAAAAATGAATGCCTTCCATTTAGAATCTTGGAAAATTACCTTCTAGACTTTTAGTACTCCAAACCTAGTTTTCAACGGTGTAAATTTTTCCATTTTTGGACATGGCAAACTCAAGATTTGATTTTTCAAAGATCGTCGCGTAAAGCTGAAATTTTCCGATTTCATAAGAAATGAACTTTTAAGAACTTTCCATCATCCCTTGCAGTTGTTGGACTGTTTTAGGTGTAATTTCTTGGTGGAATACACGATTCCACTAGAACTTTAAACTTTCATTTCAAATCTTAGTTTCCGAAGGTTAAACCTCTCTTAATGCATTTTCTTGGTTGTTCCACTTTCTTGGTTAATGACCCCTTATTTTATACTCGAGAAATGAACATCAAACCCAAGCTTTGCCTCGATTTCCATAATTTTAAACTCCAAAAAGGAAGCGTTTTGGCTAAAGTAGTTCTTGGTGAATTGCACTAGTTTTACACTTGAATCTTGGAACCTTAACTTTGATATTTTTCTGTGAAATGAGTGGAGTTTTGGATATCTTTGACTCCATTAGTTTGGAAGAATGTGAATACTCTTTACATCCTAAAGTTTGGATGTGAGATTTAAATTTTTAGGAAATGAAAACCATTTACCCTTTTTCTCGATTTTCATGCCAAAAATAAAGTTGCTACTTTCTTGTGAAATTGAGATTTACTTACCGTGACATGAGTCAAAAATGACTTTTGAATCCTCTTTGAACATTATTCCAACGTTTTAATGAGAAAAGCTCATTTAACTTGATTCGAACTTGTGACCTTACATGTTCACTTTTAAATCCCGATTTTCGAGGGATTATAACTCATCTAAGACATTGTCTTAAATCTCAAGCGAATGTACTTTTGTGACGCCCCCACTTCTCCCAAGGGCGAACCCAAGGGTATCCGCGGGACGCCTGCCCAGCTCTCGCCAGGACTCGAGACAAAACCAATTCAAACCTAGTCTAATACTAACAATGAAAGTCGAAATAAAGGTACGAAATCATTTTCATACATAAATATCCGGTCTTACGTCACAAATTCAATTTTACAATCACTTTCCCAAAATGTACAACAGCCAAAAGTGTCTAGTCAGTTGTAATTAAAACATTAATACAAAAGCGCCTCAAGTCGGCTCAACTCCTTCCAATCGGATTCCTGTTAAGGAAAACAAACTAATGGGATGAGCCAATACTCAGTGAGGCCAAGAAAACACACATGCAAACACATAATCCAAGTAGCAACAACAATTACATTGTAGGTAAAGCTATCAAATTTGAATAATTCACACGTCGAATAGGAAAATAAATAGAAACAATTCAAGGATACTATAGCTCTCAGGAGCTAAATTCCACATAGTCGAGTCAAAGTCTTGATCACAGCTCATGTTGACACTCCGTCAACCACATAAGTATCAAATCCGTAGATACACCACTTTTCTTCGAATCCCGTCACTGTTATACCCCCTTACCGGGCCCGCTCATCAAATTTTTGATAATACTCGAGTATATCATGGCAATACTGCACGAGTAATGCCAAGCAAGATCTCTCCAATAGATCATGCTCTACGAATATCTCATAATTTGCTAAGCTTATCGAACAAGCTCATGTTGGCTCAATTCGTAAAGTTAGCCAACGAGTTTGGACGTCCCCCGAATACGAATACGAATATAAGTCGATGAGCAACGCTCAAATCGACGATTCCAAATAGGAGTCACAAATACGGATCACATATACGAATCACATCCACATTACCATGTACAAGTCGAATATGAATTCACATAGCAAAATTCGAATATAATTTCATTTGAAAGAGAATGAGTGCGGTAAAGTACACCCTCGTGTCAAAATTTCAAATTTACATAACGGATAAGAAACAGATAACCACTTAACAACAAGTTCATGCACTTGACACTCACCAATTGAAACAAGGGAGTAAGTGCGTAAACGAGCCTTTAGGTGTTCCCCTCGAGATCCTCTTGAAGGTCTCCTTGAGCACCTGAGCAAACAATAGTTGTCTATTACACACTATCGCTTAAAACCCCTAATTATCGAGGAAGATTGCACACTTGTACAACTAAAAAAATTTCACGAAAATGAGCCTTAATTACTCGTAAATCGAGGCTCAAATACAGGGTTTTAAAACACAAGTGAAATCTAATTTTCATCTTTGAAATCAAGTGTAAAACGGTTTAGCAATATCGAAGGAAAATAGAGAGTTCACAACCCTCAATTTCCTTTAAGTTCGGAAATTTCAGATTTGTCACCCATGCTTTGAAAAATCGTATCTCATTCTCTACAAGTCCAAAATTGGAAAACTTGGTGCCATTGGAAACTACTTCCAAATTACTAAAAGTTCCTAGAAGACACTTTTCCATGATTCTAATTGAAAAAGATTCGAAATTTAGCCCAAAGTTGCTGTTTTAGAAAGTCAAGACAGATTTGGGTTGATTTTTGACAAAGTTTTGAAAATTCGACAAAATTCATACAATTCGACCTAGCCTCTGAAATTTGGAACTCTATTAGAGTTGCAATCCAGGTTTAAAACAAAACAAGCGGAATGAGAATTGAAGCTTCGAGCACCAAGATATGGTAGCTCAAAGTTACCCAAATTCCCTTGTTAAACAAGGGTTTTTCAGAATCAAGTCGCGAACTTTGGAAGATTAGTTGAGCAATGAAACGGCCTCGGAATAACATCAAAATTAGTAGTATACTACTACCATATAAGGGTTGTTCCTCTACCAAATTTCATGGAGAAATAAGCACAAAAAGTGGGTTAACAAAACCGTTGAAATCACAAGAAATTCTAAGGCTAAGCTGCCTTTGAACTTCCGTTTTGCCGTTTCCAAACATTTGGTCAAGGAACATCTCAAACATGGTTCATTCCGGTAGGAAATGTCCAAAATATGTTCAAGGTACATTCGATAGATGATTTACAATACGAAACTTTGGATAACAAGTCCCAAACCGTAGTTAGTTTCAAATCTGTCCAAAACACTGTTTTCGTTCACAAGGTCAGTTTTGAATTTCAATCATAAATCAATCAATTCAACTCAGAATTGAGCACGGTTTGTGGTGTTAGAAAATAGACTCATAAAGTTATATTTTCTCAGAAGAAACCATTTTCAAAATTGTGACAGCCCCACCTTCCCCTAAGGCGAATCAAAGGGGTTAGCGGACTGCCTGCCCAGCTTTCGCCAGGACTAACGGTGCAGTTTAGAGCGATCTATTGCGTTCCGGAACATATAACGCGCGTAAACAAGGCAAAAGGGCAAAATAACCCAAAATAAAAAAAATGAAATTTGGTGTCGGCCATGAATAGCAACCGCCCCGTCAGAACGCAACCAAATATCAAACAAACATTCGCATCTTGAACTTGAGCAATTACAACCCAAAGTAGCATATAAAAGTTTTCGAAAGTTAATATATAACACGGTTTGCCAAATTGAAAGTGAAAACGGCCCTAAAGACACATTTAGGGTTTCACTTCATATACACTACAAAAGAGATATACATCTAGTTCATTCGGCAACCATCTATCAAGATTCATTCCAAAAGAGTCGTATTCCTGTAAGGAAAACAAAAGGAACGGTGTGAACTAATTGCCCAGTGAGATACTATCACTTACGCACCCAAGTGCATATAAGCATCAAGCTTTCATTCAATATAGTAAAAATAAGCAAAGGCACACTTCAAATATGGTGATAAAAGGATACAGATGGCTCTCAAGAGCCCTTTCCTCGTTTGCATTTCTTGATCGGACGTCATTGACTCTCCGTCAATGTTCAAAAGTAACCAACCGTAGACTCCACTTCTCTCCCATTCCTTCCACCTAACATCCCCCTACCGGGCTCGCACTCCAAACACTTGCACTGTGGTATTACTCGAGTATACCGAAATCGAGAGTCTCTCAAACTACAAGATTCCTTATAACTTTACCCAAGGCTCATTAATTGTCACGACCAAGCCCTTGCCGGCTCGATCCAATCAACTACCAATGGGGTTGAGCTCGATGATAACATTTGTAGTCGTTGGATACTCGTCCGATCGACACCAAGTCAAGTACTTTCATTTCATGTAACATTTCATGTAACATTCCAATAACATGACAACAATGATATAAGGCATATAAGTGAGAGTGATAAAGTACACTTTCACTTCAATCAAGTCACATTCAATTCACTTCAAGCAATTTACATTCATAGCCATATAGTAACACACAAGTGAGTAGTACACTCACCAGGGTCAGTGTAGATACCTCCCAAAAGAGAGCTTTAACCACCAAGAAACCCTAAAATAATCCAAGGAAAATAATTGAAGGTTCCACTTTCAAAATTGAGTATACAGAATGCACATGTGAGGCTCGACTACCAGTCGTATGCCTCGCCAAATAATTACTAAAGCAAGGGTGCAAAACATGATTTTTGGTAACGAAAAGGTAACATGAAGACCTAGGCTCAAACAACCCAAAAGCCCTTCGTTCAAATCACAAGTAAATCCAACTAGCCTTCAAGAAAAATTTCGGCAGCATATCCCTTGTTTTTACCTATTTTCCAGCCATCATGGCTTCATTATGTCCTCAAATCAGTCCCAACATCTCGTACAAAAATAATCTCATTCCCAAAAGCCGTTCACCAGGCTTAATGGCATTCAAGTACAAAATTTAGCTAGGAAATAACCGGATATGAAAGTCAAGCCCTAAACTATTCAAATGAACACAATAAGACTCGATTACAAGTCATAAACCAATTCTATATACTACCAAAACAGGGTTCCTTAAGCATACACAAACATTAAAGGAAACCAGAAAATTCGGAAATACAATTAGCTTTGGCCCTGAAAAAAAAAACAGTTTTTGTCCTCATTTTGCGGTAATGGCACCAATTTCACTACGATTATCGGATGAGGGTACAAGACCCACCATCTCGAAGATAAAAGTCAGGGCTACAACATCACAGAAGGTCACTCAACCCAGTTTTGAGTGAAAATAGGTCAAAAATGCAAGATACTACATCAAAAACGTAAAACAGATTCACCCAAACGCATTCTAGCGGAAACATCATAACTCAGGCTCTCCAAGTCCAAATCCAGAAATTCCAAAACCAGCTGAAAGCTAAGAAACAGGGTTAAATTTCATCAGAAGGCCTCAACAACCAATTCGGAAGCAATTCCAGCCAAAACAACCAATTACAGGCGCAATTCTTACATTCGGGTAAAACCAGAACAGCAATAGTAATTTCGACTTATCTCATTCTACACTACTCCAATTGACCTGAAATTTTGTAGGCACCTCTAAAATGTCATTCCCTACAACTTTAATTTTTTAAGCCAAGGCCAATTCGTCCTCTAACTAGGAGCTATAAATTCGGGCAGAATATTCCTTCATGAACCCTAGGTTTTTCAATTTTCTCCCAAAACAGAAATTACTTGCAATCTTCCACTTTTTCCACCTTCTAGAATCATTATATACCATTTCCAATCATCATATATAGCCACACAATCATGCTTATATGAAAACAGAAAAATCCCCAAAAATAATAAAACTTCATCATTTCAACCACAAATCAAGAATTAATCCATAAACTTGCATCTTATACTACCACTAAGCATGATTTAAGCATCAATTAAAGGAGGAGGGTGGTTCTTCACAACTTACCTTAAAAACAAGAGAGAGAGAGAGCTATTGATCACCTTAACTTTCCAAATAACTTCACACAACAACTCACAAACACTACTTGAAGAGGTTTTATGGAAGGAATTCAAGATTAAACGGTTAGTTTGTGAGATTGGGCAAGATTGGAGCAAGAAACTTGGAAGCTTTTCTTTCTTTTCTTGTAGGAAGAGGTTCGGCCAAAAGGAAAAGAAGAATGAGGGATTTTTGGTGAATTTTAAGATATTTAAGTCAATTGGTAAGACCATGAATAGTGGTCTTAAGGTTGGACCACTCAAATAGTGACACTTGTCACCTTTTAATAAATGCTCACCAACCTTGTCTCTCTTATATCAATCCACTTAACACCCTCTACTTATCTCTTAACACTCGGTAAATTAATTCCAGTATTCAAAACTTAATCTAGTTGGCCGAATTTTTCCGAACTTTTCGCACTAGTGGGTCCCACGTCCGGTATACACTCTTCATTTTTCAAAATCTATATGATATTAGAAAAATCATCTAAAAACTATATTTACTCAGAAAAATTATCTAGAAAATTTTTCGGATACAGAAAGTGCAGAAAACAAACCAAAAAGATAAGAAAACCTAGAAATATAATAAAACCTAGAAAATGGAAAAATTATGGGTTCTCACAAAAATCTGTCCATAACCAACTCATTCGTGAGCATCAAGGTGCAACTCAAGTGCTGCCTTCCAGGAAGCAACGAAACAGGACAGTAGATTTCAAACGAATGGTTTGGCTTGCTCAAGTGGAACCAGAATGTACATTTTATACCAATAGAAAGCTGGGAATGTCTATATTCCAGTGCCACAAACAGTACTCGATTCTGACATTGGAGTAAAAAGATATAGCCGAAACAAATACACTGCCTGGGTGAATATGGGATAAATTTCCAGATTTCTAAGCTTTCGTAAATCCGACATTTGGGTGACCAAATCAAGTTATTTTTCAATGAAACTTTTTACACAACTAATATGACATATAAACAATATAAATAAACCATTAGAACCTCAAAATTTTGCACAAAAATGGTCGAACAAGGCAGGGGTAAAACGGTCACTTTTGCTCCAAGCACCTCCTTTAATTTTCTACCAACAATACAACATTAATCCACTAATTTAAGCACTAAACCAACATTATTAGCAACATAACCCATAAAATCAGTCCTCAAGTGATTGTGGGAGTTCATAGAGCCCACACACCAAAATCCAACATAAATAAAGTTACCCACATGAATATATGAACTTATAAGTGCAATATAACTTCCATGAACTAAGATTTGAGAGCTTGATCATCATATGCCTTCTTAGATGATAAAGGTCAGATTTTTTTGCCACAAGAAAACTCCAAGAAACCGTGGAAATTTAGCTCTTCTCCTTGCCTAAGTGAATCTCCAAGTAGTTTTGAGCTTGTGGTAGAAATTTCAAGTGATTTGGTGCAAGTTTGAGAGGTGAAATGAAGAAGGAACTTTGGTCTCTTTCTCTTGGTGTTGCACGGCTGGAATGGAAGCAAAAGAGGCGGCAATTGAGGTAAGTATATGGAGGGTTTTAATCTAGTGTGATGCTCCCATGTGAAACTAAAATGTGTGGCTCTCATTGATTCAAAGGTCAACACCTTTTCCCGCGCGCATGCGCTCGTTTCGTGCTCGATTCCTCTCGAGTTTGTTTCACTTGTGCACTAAACCTCCAATGCACTTGTATTCATACTATTATTATTCACTCTTAATAGTCTAGAATAAATTCCTTAATTCTCCAATTAACCGCTCCGACTCGATATACGCGAATTTTCGATTTATACGCGCTACGGTGAAACCTCTAAGAAATTCTTATAACGGTAGTACTACTACTAGTACTTGAGTACTTAAACATAAAAATACCTATTTTTAAGACTGATGTATAAGTCTCCAATTTTTCAAACTTACTATATTCCCAAATCGATCACTGTCTCGAAAACGCGTATTCACTATTCTCACTAAACGAGCTTCCAAAAATTAATTTCCATAACAAGTCATTTTAAAAATACATGTAAGTCATAATTCCATGTAATTGGGTCTAAAAAGATTAGAAAATAATATTCGGGGCAAACAGGCAATTAAATATTTAAATAAACTCGTAACAGGAGTTTAAAATAAATAAATTTTGCAAGTCCTCACGACTTTTCTTAATCTACTATTGATCATTCTTATTTTTTCAAAATTAATACACTCTCAATTCAAATATAGTCTTGAAAAAATGTGTACTCGTTGTTCTAAATTAAACGAGTTTTCGAAAAGTAACTTTTCTAACAAAACGCTTTAAAAACATAAGAGAGGCGTTTTTCCTTATAAATGAATTTTAAATAGTCGAATTAAATAATTAATTAAGCCAGTAAAATAAAATAAAATAAGGAAACTTTTCGGGTCCTCACAACCTCCCCTCCTTAAAAGAATTCCGTCCTCGAAATTCACACTTACGATAATATCGTACCCCTTATTTGCCAGGTCCATTAGATCTACCAAAATTCACAGGTTCTATAATTGCACTAACAATTAAGCACTAATTTCTTCATAGGACTCCTACCCTCCAAACTATAGGGCAGCAATCACACTTTACTTGTATCACTCACGAAAATAGGGTTTTCACAAGAATAGTCAACTCCAGGGTCAATTAAAGGTCTAGTTAAATGATTCCATCTGGTGGTTCGAAACTCGAATAGGAAGATATATTTTCAATAGAAAACTAACTTTACCAAAATCTTCGACTCAATTTGTCCAAAATCATTTACTGGCATTCGGTCTCCAAAATTAACAATTTTAAAAATAACCGGATTTCTTTTGGTCCCAAATAACTACTCAAATTTTTGTTCAAATCAAGTCAATCATAATATGCGAGACAAAAACGAGGCTTTTTTTTATGTATTTTGAATATGTATGTGGCAAAATACGATTCACAATTTCAGAATTAGAGCTAAAATATACAAACCTTTCTTCATGGTCCGAAACTAAGTTTTCTTAGTAAGAAACTTCAGGTATGCTTTTGCCACCGTCATTAATGCATATTTCAATCCTTTCTTTCTTCTCTCACATCCACATTAAATGCAACTCATTCGTGAGCATCAAGTTGCAACTCATGTGCTGCCTTCCAGGAAGCAATGAAGCAGGACAGTGGATTTCAAACGAATGGTTTGGCTTGCTCAAGTGGAACCAGAACATGCATTTTATACCAATAGAAATCTGGGAATGTCTAGTTTCCAGTGCTGGAAACGTCACTCAATTCTGACATTGGAGTAAAAAGATATAGCCAAAACAAATACACTGCCTGGGTGAATACGGGATAAATTTCCAGATTTCTAAGCTTTCGTAAATCCAACATTTGGGTGATCAAATCAAGTTATTTTTCAATAAAACTTTTTACACAACTAATATGACATGTAAAAAACATAAATAAGCCATTAGAACCTCAAAATTTTGCACAAAAGTGGTCGAACAAGGCAGGGGTAAAACGGTCACTTTTGCTCCAAGCACCTTCTTTAATTTTCTACCAACAATACAACATTAATCCACTAATTTAAGCCCTAAACCAACATTATTAGCATCATAACCCATAAAATCAGTCCTCAAGTCATTGTGGGAGTTCATAGGGCCCACACACCAAAATCCAACATAAATAAAGCTACCGACATGAATATATGAACTTATAAGTGCAATATAACTTCCATGAACTAAGATTTGAGAGCTTGATCGTCATATACCTTCTTAGATGATAAAGGTCAGATTTTTTTGCCACAAGAAAACTCCAAGAAACAGTGAAAATGTAGCTCTTCTCCTTGCCTAAGTGAATCTCCAAGTAGTTTTGAGCTTGTGGTAGACATTTCAAGTGATTTGGTGCAAGTTTAAGAGGTTAAATGAAGAAGGAACTTTGGTCTCTTTCTCTTGCTGTTGCACGGCTGGAATGGAAGCAAAAGAGGCGGCAATTGAGGTAAGTATATGGAGGGTTTTAATCTAATGTGATACTCCCATGTGAAACTAAAATGTGTGGCTCTCATTGATTCAAAGGTCAACTCTTTTTCCTGCGCGCATGCGCGCATTTCGTGATCGATTCCTCTCGAGTTTGTTTCACTTGTGCACTAAACCTCTAATGCACTTGTATTCAGACTATTATTAGTCACTCTTAATAGTCTAGAATAAATTCCTTAATTCTCCAATTAACCACTCCGACTCGATATACGCGAATTTTTTATTTATACGCGCTATGACGAAACCTCTAAGAAATTTTTATAATGATAGTACTACTACTAGTACTTGAGTACCTAAACATAAAAATACCTATTTTTAAGACTGATGTATAAGTCTCCAATTTTCCAAACTTACTATATCCCCAAATCGATCACTGTCTCGAAAACGCGTATTCACTATTCTCACTAAACGAGCTTCCAAAAATTAATTTCCATAACAAGTCATTTTAAAAATACATGTAAGTCATAATTCCATGTAATTGGGTCTAAAAAGGTTAGAAAATAATATTCGGCGCAAACAGGCAATTAAATATTTAAATAAACTCGTAACAGGAGTTTAAAATAAATAAATTTTGCGAGTCCTCAAGACTTTTCTTAATCTACTATTGATCATTCTTATTTTTTCAAAATTAATACACTCTCAATTCAAATATAGTCTTGAAAAAATGTGAACTCATTGGTCTGAACTAAACGAGTTTTCGAAAAGTAATTTTTCTAACAAAACTCTTTAAAAACATAAGAGAGACGTTTTTCCTTATAAATGAATTTTAAATAGTCGAATTAAATAATTAATTAAGCCTGTAAAATAAAATAAAATAAGGAAATTTTTCGGGTCCTCACAACTTTCTTCTTGGATGATAATTGTTGTGTGTTTATGTGAGTAATAGTTGGTCCCTATTTCTTCAGGTGCTCAAGAGGGGTTGAAGGAAATCCCGGAGCGGACCACTAAAGACTTTACTTGTCCACTTACTTTTGATTTGGTGAGTGTCAAGTGCATGAATAGTTGCTAATTATGTGAATTGCTTCTTATTGATTAAGTGATTTACAATTGTCGAGTCGAGTGTGTACTTTATCGCACTCATTCTCTTTTAAGCGAATTATATTTGAATTGTATGAAACGAATTTGCTAAGTGAAATAAGTGAAGTATTACAATAGTGAATTATGCTATGGTTGCATATGCCGATTGGAGTGAATCTCATCAGCCTATAATGGTATTTGTCGATTGGAGTGAATCTCATCGACTCATAACGGTAATCGAGGGACCCCCAAATCTCAATTGACCGACCTTGCGACTCGAGCCAGCATGGGCTTGGTCGAGAAGCTCGGTTAACCATGAGATAATCAAAAACTTTATCTATTAAGAGATCTCGCTTGGCATACTCGTTGAGTAGTGCCTTTATAAAAGAAAAGAGGGCCCTGGGCAGAGGGTGTAACGGTAAACGGGGAAGAGTAAATGAAGTTCTATGGAGTTAATACCCACCCGGCTGACGGAATGTCATCACGGGAAAGTATTTGATCGAGCCTTGGCGAAGCAAGTGGAATCTAGCTCCTGAGAGCTCCTGTATCCTTATTGAATGTGTGTTATTATTTTTTATGAATTACTTGAACTTTCTTGTTTTAATTCTCGTGCAAATGCCATGATTATGTGAACTATGTGTTGCATGTTTTCTTGGCCTCACCGAGCGTCAGCTCAACCCATTAGCTTTGTTTTCCTTAACAGGAGCTTGGAATGGAAAGAATTTTGGAGAAGCCGGTTTGATTACTTTTGATTAGTATTTTGGGTTGTATTTGATTAGCCGACTACTAGTGATTGTACTTTTGGGAAAAGTGATGTACTTTTGAGAACTTGTGTTGTAAGATTTAAATATTTATTTAAGGAAGCAACTTTTTTTACTTCGACTATTGTTCTTTGGTTGTGTATCTTTAAGCTTTCATCGAAATTTTATCGAGTCCTGGCAAGAGTTGGGCAGGCGTTCTGCGGATACCGTTGGGTTCACCTTTGGAGAAGTGGGGGCGTCAAAATTGGTATCAGAGCTTAGGTTTCAGATCCTTGTAATGTATCTTAGGCTTGAAGTTTAGGATGCCGGACTGTGGAACTGGTTTGAAAGTTAAGTGACCGCTTGTAGGGATGAAAACTAGATCCTAGGTTTGAATTTGTAGACAATTAAGAGTCTCGATCTTGTAACAGATATGTGGGATAGTACGAATTGATCAAATCTAGTTTATTTAGTATACTTGGATCCATCTAAGTTTTTAATTTTAATTGTAAGTTATGGAAGGTAACGATGGTATTGAACCATCTCGGGGACGCCTTTCGGTGGTCCGTTATCGAGAAAGGCCTATGGGAGCTCATCGGAGATATAATCCAACTCGCTGAACTAGGACTCCATGGGATTGCTAAAGGACTTACTCGTACCCGAATAATGCGGTGTTAACGGTGATCGATGACCGGAGATAGCTATTCGAGGAAACTAGGGTAGTTTGAGAGGATAATCGAGGACGGAGGGCAATTGTGGATGCCCAAACTACTAGAATTCCTGAAGTGAAGACGGAGGTACTTGAGGAACGAGGAAAAGACTAAGGCTCCTTATGAGCTGGTTCAAAAAGCTAAGAGCCGACTTGCTAGGGTAGTACATGAAATTAGAGACCGGGCGGATGAGTCAACGGTTGAGTGTGTTACCTTGGTCGAACAAGTGGTGAATGGAAAGATACTCGACGAGGAACGTGAGGTTGAAACTCCTAGTGCTGAAAATAAAAATGATCCTACTGAAGTAGCAGAGACTTCTGGCTCCGTTAATCACTAAGCTAGTGATTTAGTCTACTTTAATAGTTTCATCAAGGATAGTCAGGGTGGTGCTTGTTCAGAGGTTATTGCATTTTGTATTTTGTTTCACTATGCTTCCTACCTTTTGAAGCAATTGAACGTTACTTATGAGGTGCTTGACTTTGTTGTTTTATGACTTCAAATCTATGCTATGGGTTGTACACATTTACAATTATTTTTGTGTCTCCCTTATTATTTTCGTTTTGCATGATCAAAGTGTTATTTTCAAATTTTACTTATGTGTACTTATATTACGTCATACCTTTATAAATATTAAATTTATGGATGGCCAAAGAAGTGAAAGGGGCCGAGGGGGAGGGGTTAAACAACCCCAAGCTCAAGGGGATGATTAGGGAACGACTGTTGGACCAAACCAAAACCCTAGAAATGAAGGGGATAACTAAGTAGCTCCTGCTATTAACCATATGATTCATATCTTAGCGTGGTTAGCTGAGCACCAAAGTTCTAAACCAATCAACCAATCTAGGAACCAAGAGAGGTATGAGGATAGAGCGATTCTTGAAGTTCGCCCATCTAAGTTTCATGGAGGGTCTAACCTTGAAACAGTAGAAATTGGTTTGAGGAGATGAAATAAGGCACTTGTAAGAGCAAGAGGATAGGGTGTCTTCTCGAGCAACTTCGTAAGTGAGTATTGGAGAGTGAATTAGGGTGTGAAACTTTTATATTAAGGAATAAGATCTCCATATCTTGTTATGTTTATAAGTAATGATAGTAATCTTGTGAACTCAAGAGCTTAAGTTGAGAATAGTTAAGATGTGATACCCCAACTTTTAGGATCACCTTTTGTTTAGTCTCAGAAAGGATATTACGGTTTCTTTAGTTTATTTTTATTTTAAAACATTATTTTGTTTTAAAGAAGAAATTAAAGTTATTTCTTTGGGTTTGATTTAAAACCTTGTTTTGTTTTAAAAGACTAGAAACCCTAAAAGTCTAATCGAAACCCTAGTTTCATTTGTGATTGACCGTTTTCTCAAATTTCTCATATTTCAACCGAAACCCTAAATTCAATTTGTGGAATTGTAAAACCCTCACGTTTTTCTTAAAAATGCCATTTTATTTGGAAATTATTAATTTATAATAGCCCTACTACCCAATCATTCCACAATAAGTGCAAATGAACCTAGAAAGTAGGGTTTCACTTTTCGTTTTCAAGTTAGAGCAAGTTAGGGTTTTTACGTTTTTTCGTAGTATGATTATTCGGTACAGAGTGAGGATCAAAATTGGTAGGTAAGAGTGACTTTTGGATGAGGAAATATTATATGATTAGAAGTGATAATAATAAGTTAGTGAATTAGAAGTTAAAACCTTAGTATACGCGATTTAAGGAAAATCCGCTCAAACCGACAGGTATCGATCGTTATCGATTGAGTGCACCACTTGACCACTATTTTATTACCTTAATTTCCTTATTATTAATTGAGCAAAATGAGCCCTAAATATCCTCGCATTCCAGCCGAAATTGTGGACCAAATTAAGAGAGAGAAAAGCAAATTTTGAGATTTCATCTTGAGGCGACAAGTGGCGAATATCCAACGGTTGTTTGACCAAACTAATTCCAACCTTCTTATCCTTTCTTGAGCTTCATTTCTTCCTCATTTTTGCCTTTTCTGGTCGTGAGTTTGAGGGAGAAAGAGTGAAGAGAGTTTCTAATTCCAACCTCAAATCAAGAGTTGTGAGTGAAACCAAGCGAAACTAAACCGATTAAAACCTTCCTTGAGTGTTTAGCTAGTGGTGTGTTGGTGAAATTTTGGAAGGAAAAGCTAGGGCTGCTCTTGGTAGTCACTTTAACAAGGTAATAATGCTGATTTCCCCATTTTTTACTCTTAATCTTGTTTAATTTAGCATAGCACCTTAAATTTGTGGTGGATGATACCTATTACAATGATTTGGATGGATATAGTGTATGTTCTTGAGTTACATGAGTTAGGGTTTGATGAGTTTCTGCCTATACTTGCTGTATGGATAGTATATGTTGTATCTAAGCTTATATAAGGGGTTGTGGTGGTGATTGAAGCAAGAAATGAAGAAAGTTTCCTTTGAAACCGTAAAATTTCAGATTTCTGGAAATTTTAGCTACAGTTCTGTCCGGTTCTATTTCATTATGTTAGAGGCCAAACTAGGCTTAGTACAAAACATTAAATTTGTAGAGAATGACATTTTATGGTTGCCTACAAAATTTCAGCCCAATCGGAGCAACGTAACCTGTGAAAAGACCAAAATACCCTCACTGCCCTAGGATGCATCCAGTGATCCATTTTAGACAGTTCATCAAATTGACCGTGTCTATTCACTATGATCCATGCTGATTTAGCCATTTTCCAAAACATGAAAGTTTTAGTACTTTGTCTTAGCTTTTCAACGCCTCCAAGAACGCCTTAAACGGACTTTGGTATCTTGAGATATGGCCATTTGAAGGCAGTACGGTTAATTAGCCGATTAGTTGGAATTTGGTTATGTGAATTGAGAATTTGACTGGATTACACTGGAAATTAGACTAGGTGGTCGTCACCAAAGTTGTAGCTCTCTGCCTTAGCTTCGAAATGGTATAAATTTCACCCAATCCAATAAATGTAGCTTCAGTTGTGCTCGTTACGCTAAGAGACATCAAAGCTGCCATTCGCTTATTTGTCTTTGAACTTGATTTCCGATTACCATGTTAGTACTTGCGTTGTAGTTGGGGTATTTTGAGCATAGTTGAAGGGCTATTGTGTTACCATTGCATATGTGTGACTTTGGGACTGATTTGAGGAAAATATTGAAGCCATAAATGGCTGGAAAATAGGTAAACACAAGGGGCATGCCGCCAAATTTTTGCTAGAGGAATTAACCTAGCATTTGGAGTTCTAGTTCTGTATTTTGCAAATGTGATTTGAATACACTAAAAACTGGGTCGAGGTGTCTTCATGAAAGTTGTAACCTTTTGTCTAAGCTTCGAGACACTATCTAATACATTTTGATCCGATAACCACAGCTCCAATTATGATCAAAATCGTGTAACCCGTTTTGTACCTTTTTTATAATTTTTGACTGTTTTTGACCGTTCTCAATCGTTTAAGTTATAAACTGCTATTGTATAGCCATTTCATTTATGTGTGTATATAATCTGTCTATACAGACTGTGAGGCTTTTGACGGTGACGGTCAAGCTCAGTGACTTGTATCGTTTTTCGTGCCAAGCTTTATCAAGTGAGTAATTGGGTTGTTTATTGATATGGAATTGTTGAGGTACCTTGTATATGTTAAATGGGTACTTAGGCGAGGGTGTACTTTATCTCACTCGACCTAAGCTCATCCTTTGTTTTGATTTTCTATATGAGAATACATGCCTTATGTTGAGTATCACTCTCTTGCTGTGTGCTGAGGAGGGTGGTTACATGACTTGAGTATCACCCTTTTGCTGTGTGCTGATGGGGTGTTTACATGACTTGAATTAAACCCCATTTGCTGTGTGCTGTTTGGGGTAAGTACTTTGTTGTGAACTTTGTCGAGAGATACCATCTATTCAGAGATCGGACATCTCAGGGCTTGGTTCCAGCCCGATTCCAAGGGTTAGACGAACTATTCGAGCCAGTTGGGGGTTGGTCGAAGATAGTTCCATGCTAAACTTGGGATTTAGTTCCTTGTTAAAGCTTTGACAAAAACTAAATTATTTTGTTTCGCTCAAGCTGCTGTGTGCTGTTGACTGGCCAGTGGGGGTTGATAAGGTAAACGGAGAAGTTTAAGTGAAGTCTACGGACCATGAGTACTTTGGTTGACGGAGTGTCAACAGGCGTTCAAGTTCGGGGAATTGAACTGGTTTTGGAGCCACCCGTATCCTACCATTGTGATGTTACTTTTTGATTATTGATGTGAATTATCCTGATTTACTTGTTTAATTATGTGAGTTTACATTTTTCCCCCTGATTACTCACTAAGCATATAGCTTACCCCATTCTATTTGTTTTCCTTAGCAGGGCCCGACGCGGGGATCGCTCGGGAAGGTGTTTAATGTTTTGATTATAGATGAGTTGAACTTATACTTGTTATAAGTTGACTAACCAGATGTATATAGTTGTCGTGGTGGTTGTAGTTATCTGCTTTTCTAGGATTTATTTTCTGGTACTCGTGGTATGTATGACTTGATGTTCTGGTTTATGCAACTTTTGAAGATGTAAAAGAGTAAATAGAGCTTTTCTTTTGGCATGAACTCTATTTTCTAGTTCTAGAGCATCGAGTCCCGGCGAGAGTTGGGCAGGTGACCCGCCGAACCCTGGGGTACGCCTTAGGGGGAGGTGGGGCCGTCACATAAGATTTATATTCTGAGGTAACCTATAAGCAAAAGAATGAAAGTATAATATAGCCAGAATTTTCATTGTGAATAGTTACTCATTTTGACCCTTGATTTGCCTGGCAGGCTAACATTTGACTTAAGCCAACCAGTGAGATGACAAATTTGGAAAAGATGCGTAAGGAAATGGACATTCTTCGAAAGGAATTAGAATTTCAAAAGAAATTGGCTGACTACTAGGAAGGGCGGTGGAAACAAGAATATGTAGAAAAAATTGAGTTGCTATACAAGAGCGTGGAACTGGAGATGAAATACAAAGGAAATTCTCAAGCTGGTCAGGCAGCGACCCCTCAAGTTAGTTGTGGCTATTGTGGCAAGTCCAATCATACAAAAAATGAATGCTGAAAGAAATTGGGGAAGTGATTGTATTGTGGCAGTACAGAGCACCAGATCTCAAAATGCCCTAGTGCCTCTAAAAAGAGGAAATACCCAATAGCCTGCTAGGTCTGCTTCAAAGCAGTCGAGTGCCAGAAGAAGTGATTAATACAAATGACTGCAAGAGGGATCCAAGTAGTAAAAACTCTACGAGTAGGGATGGATCTGACTCCACTCGAGCGATTGGGGTTGTAGTTTTACTCTAATTTAGACTGGCCCTTTTGGAGATAGTAATTTTTTGCATAGGGGAAGTCCTTTTGTTGTTTTGTATCTTGGCAACTCAACACGTTCTGTTATATTCTTGTTGTTTCCCTTCTCCTTTTGAAATGATTTGATAAACCTATCTCAAATTGATGTAACTATTATGATATTTTATAACATATGAAAATTTACTTCGCTCCTAATTGATTTTATGACTTATATATATATTTAATTTATTGATATCTATCTTTAGACTATAATAAGATCTTGAACGGCACCTAAGGATAGTTTTAAAAATTTCAAGAAAGCACCAACTTTTGTTAAGTTCATTGAATGTAAGTTTTGGTTGGAAGAAGTAGCCTTTCTAGGTTATACAATATTTAAGGAACGAATTAATATAGACTCAGTTAAAGTGGAAACTGATTTAAGAGGAATCGACCAGAAAACCCTACCAAAGTTTAGAGTTTTTTAGGGTTAGTCGGGTATTACTGTTAGTTTATCAAGGATTTTTTGAAGATTGTGGGACCCATGACTGAGTTGACTAAAAAAAGTGAAAAATTTATATGGAGCCCTAAGTGTGAGGAAAGTTTTCAGGAGTTAAAGAAACGTTTGACAAGGGCACCTGTATTAGCTTTATCAAATGGAAGGGATAGTTTTATGGTCTATACAGATGCTTCAAAAGAGGGCTTGGGAGATGCATTGATGCAAAATGATAAGGTGATAGCGTATGCCTCTAGAAAGTTAAAACCTCACGAGAGAAAGTATCCAACACATGATTTTTAGTTAGCGGCTGTGATATTTGCATTGAAGAAGTGGAGATATTACATATATGGGGTAACGTTTGAGGTTTTACCAACCACAAGAGTCTTAAGTACTTGTTCATCCCAAAAGAGTTGAACCTGAGACAACGTAGATGGGTGAAATTTTTAGAGGATTATGATCGTACGATTAATTATCACCCAGGGGGAGCTATATGTGGATGAGATTATAAGGCTACATGGGATACTAGTAAATATTGTTTATAACCGAAACTTTCGGTTTGTTTTTCGATTCTGGCAAAAGATGCAGGAAATGTTAGAGAATAAATTGAATTTTAGCACTACCTGTGACGCCCCCGCTTCTCCCTAAGGCAAACCAAAGGGTATCGGCGGGACGCCTGCCTAGCTCTCGCCAGGACTCAGGACTCAGTACAATTCCAGTACAAACTTAAGGTACAATACTAACAATGAAATCGGAATAAAGGCACGAAGTCATTTCCATACATAAATATTCAATCTTACATCACAAGTTCATGATACATCCACTTTTCGAATATACAACTTCCCAAAAGGATGTCTAGACAAATACATTCTAAAATTCTAGTCAAAAGAGCCATCAAGTAGGCTTTTCCATAATCCCTTCCAATTCAGCTCCTATTAAGGAAAACAATTCTAATGGGGTGAGCGGATACTCGTGAGGCCAAAAAAAAAGCATGCAAAATACAAAGTTCAAGTAGCAATGGCATTTAAGTAAGAATTAAAGTTGTAACATTCAAGCGATTCACAATTTTCAATTAAACACATTCAATGAGGATACAGGAGCTCTCAGGAGCTAAGTTCCACTTGCTTCGCCAAACCTCGATCGAATACCTTCCCGCGATGACACTCCATCAATCGGGTCAGTATTTAAGTCTGTAGAACTCCACTTACTTCACAGTTTCGTCCACCATACACCGTACTGGGCTCGCACTTCAATTAAAGGCACTACTACTCGAGTAGGCCAAGCGAGATCTCGCAATAGATCAAGCTTACAGTTATCTTATGGTTCACCAAACTTCTCGACCAAGCCCTTACTGGCTCGAGTCGCAAGGTCGGCCAATTGAGATTTAGACGTCCCCACAGTTCAGTTACAAGTCAACGAGATTCACTCCAATGACGTTCAGTGTGAGAACCCGTAAAACCCTAATATTTTCCTAGGGTTTATTTCCTCTTAATTGCATGTTTTCTGCATTTTCTGGCTTAGAAATATTTTCTTAGTGGATTTTATGAGCAATTATAGTTTTAAGATGATTTTTCTAGCATTGGAGAATTTTTAGAAAATTAAGAGTAAATAGTGGACGTGGGACCCACTAGTGCGAAAAGTTCGGAAAAATTCGGCCAATAAGATTAAGTTTCGGATACTGTGTAAAATTTATCGGGTGTTAAGGGATAAGTAGAGTATATGAAGTGATTGATGTGAGAGAGAAAAGAATGATAAGATTGCATTTAATAGAGTGACACTTGTCACTTTCTTATTGGATACCTTTTATGAAACACTATTCACCTTTTGACATTTTTTTTTGACTTTTGACCCAACTAAGTAAATATCCAAAAATTCACCAAAAATCACCATTTTTCTTCTCTTGTTGGCCGGCTCTCCTTAGCTCAAGAAGGAAGGGAACTTCTCCATTTTTGCAAGCTTCCATTTGGTCCAATCTACCACAAACCAAAGCTTAGAGTTGATTTCACTCCATAAAAACTTTCCTTCTAGTGTTAGTAAGTAGTTTGGTGAGATTTGTTTGAAGGCCTAAGGTGGTCAACATCCCTCTCTCTCTTGGTTCTTGGTAAGTGAAGCTTGAAACACCCTACTATCTCTAATGATGCTTATTTTGTGCTTAATGGAGGCATGAGAGGAGTAATATGTGATTTGTTTCTTGATTGGGTTTGTTTTGGTGAAGTTTTCATTTTATTGAGAATTTTTCTGGTTTAATATGAAATGAAGGTTGTGGCTTTGCATGATGAATGGTAATGGTTGATAATGACTCTATGAGGTGTATTGGATAGGAAAATGCAACTAATTTTGGATTTGGATGGAAAATTGGAAAGTTAGGGTTCTTGAAGCCCCAATTCTGTCCGGTTTTAGATCACTGTGTTAGAGGCCGAATTTGACTTTGCTCAAAACATGAAAGTTGTAGGTATTGATGAGGTTGATGTGCCTGCAAAATTTCAGGTCATTTGGATTAATGTGGAATGAGATATGATGAAATTACTGTAGCTGTTCTGCTTTGGACAGAATGCGAAAACTGCGATAGTAATTAGCCATTTTGACGGGTATTGGTTTAGATTTTGGAGTTGGTGTCTTCTGATGAAATGTAGTTGGATGACTTAGCTAACTTATGCCTTTGGAATTTCGGCATTTGGACTTGTATGGACTGAGATATACCGATTACAGTTTTTTGTGTTTTGCGAACCTGTTTTAGGAATTCTGGGTTAGTATTTGGCATTTTCGACCTAGTTAAGCTAGGAACTGGATTGAGTGACCTTCTACATTGTTGTAGCCCTGTTCCATAGCTTCGAAACGGTGGGTCTTACACCCCCAACCGATATTTGTAGTGAGAGTTGTACCATTACCGCATTATGACGGCAAAACCGATTTTCTTATTAAGGCTTAAGTTAAAGCCCTTTCTTAATTTCTGGTTTACTATCATGCTTATTTGTTCATACGAAACCCTATTGGGGTTGTGTTAAGCATTGCTATACGACTCGTTATCGAGTCTCATTGCATTTGTTGCGTGATTCTAGGGCGTGACGGTAGTTCACGGCGGATTGGTGACCACGGTGTATGAAACACCACTTTCTCGCTTGGTGAGTATACTACTCACTTACTTGCTATAATGTGGCTTTGTGCTATGTGTATTTGATGCCTTGAAGGCTTAATTGGTTATTGAAAGTGATTGAGGTGAGGGTGTACTTGACCGCTCTCACCCCTTGTGATTTTCTTCATAGCTATCTACTGTTCCACTGAAATACTGCATTTGTTATATGAGATACTGAATTCCATGCATGGAAACTGAATTGGGTTGTTTGGACGGTTGTCCTACTACTTTACTGTATCACTGAGCTCAACCCCGTTTGGTAGTCAATTGAATCGAGCCGGCGAGGGCTTGGTCATGAAGATTGAATTGCCACGGGGACTGTACTGGGGAACCTTGTGGTAATGAGACCTTTGGTTCCGGTAAACTCGAGTATTACCAAAAATATTACTGAATGGAGTGCGGGCCCGGTTGGGGTATGTTGGGTGGAAGGAATGGAAGTAAAGAGTTGTCTACGGTTTGGTATTTTAACATTGACGGAGAGTCAATGAGGTTGGTTCAAGATTGCAAGCGTGGAAATGGGCTCTTGAGAGCCGACCGTATCCTTTTACCGTTTTGCTTCATTACTTATTTGTGCACTTTAAATGAAGGTTCATTCTTATATGACTTTGATTGCTTATTGGGTGGTATACCACTGGGCTTTGGCTCATTCCGTGTTATTTGTTTTCCTTACAGGGATATAATTGCTTTTGAAAATGGACTGGATAGTCAATTGCCATACTGAGCTTGTAAATGTCTGTTGTATAGCTCTTGAAGTGAAACCCTAATGTATAACGGGTTCATTTCCTTTTGTTAGGCAAATCGAATGTGTACTCCTTAATGAATGGTTTTGGCATGCCATTATGGTTGTAAATGTTGATTTCCATTGTATATATATGCTTGGCTATGGTTTAGATAAATTTCGGCTTCCGGTTTTTTCGTTTTTTTTATTTTGTGTTTTGACTTGTTTGCGCGCAATGGTATGTTCCGGAACGTTTTAGATTGACGTAAACCGTACCGTTAGTCCTGGCGAGAGCTGGGCAGGCAGTCCGCTAACCCCTTTGGTTCGCCTTAGGGGAAGGTGGGGCTGTCACATTCAGACAGTTCAGTTATAAGTTGAGGAGATTCACTCCAACGACATGCAAGCAGTTCAGTTACAATTCAATTACAAGCAATTCAATTCAATTGTTCAATCAGCTAAAAGAGAATGAGTGCGATAAAGTACACACTCGACTCAACAGTCATAAACCATTCAGTTCATAAGAAGCAATTCACATAATTGCAACAAATCATGCACTTGACACTCACCAATCAAAATAGGGAGTAAGTGCTCAAACAACTTTTAGGCGTCCGCTTCAAGATCCTTTTGAAGGTCCCCTTGAGTGCCTGAGCAAAAAATAATTGACTCTCACACACTATTAATTATAAACCCCTAGTTAACAAGGAAGATTATACACTTGTACAATACTAAGAAAATATCATGAAAGAGAGCCTTAATTACTCGTAAATCGAGACTCAAAAGTGGTGTCTAATGATACAAGGAAAACTGATTTCCTTCATGAAATCGAGTTTAAAACGGTCAATCAATATCAAAGGATAGGGAAGAGTTTCCAAAAACTCATTTCCCATCGAGTCGGAAAATTTCAGTTTTGCATGTTAAATTTTGAAAAATCAGAACTTGTACTCAATAGGTCCAAAATTGAAAAAAATTACATTGTTGGAATCTTGGTTCAAGGTACTAAAAGTTCGTAGAAGACATCTTTCCAAGATTCTAAACGGAAGACATTCAAATTTCAGCTCAAAGTGTCTGACTTGAGCATACAAGACAGTTTCGACCATGTTTTTCGGCAAAGTTTGGAAATTCGGCAAAATTCACAGGGAGTGAACTAGCCTCTGAAATTTGTAACACAATAAGAATTTCAAACAAGGTTTCAAACACAAAAACGGAACTAAAATCAAAGTTTTGAGCATCAAGATATAGTAGCTCAAAGTTGGTAATTTTTCACTACTAAACAGTGAATTTTCCAGATCTGAAAGTAAACTTTGGGACATCATTTGGGTATCGAAATGGTCTTAGAATAATACTAAATTTGGTACATTTCAACTTCCATATGAGGCCTACTCCTATATCAAATTTCACATAAAAACTCATACGGGAAGGTAGTTAACAAAACTACCAAAGTTCAAGAACTTTCCAAGACAAATATGTCTTCTTGCTTTCTTTCCCTTTTCAAACACTTTGCACCATGAAATCAGTCCCATTTTGGTTCATTTGTGAAACCAAGGTCCAATAAACATTTCATAAGGAATTTATAGTTGGTTGACATCAAAATTTCAAAATAAAACCTCTCACAAGCAACCAAACCAGTCGGCCAGCCAAAAAGAAGGGTTTTCCAGTTTTGTCGTAGTTTGGAAATTGAACCATATCTCACTCAATACAACTTGGAATTGAGAATGGTTGGTGGCGTTGGAAACTAGAATCATAAGGATAAATTTCATCAGAACAAATCATTCTCAAAATCAATTCATAAGTGAGAGAAAATGGAGCCACAAAATGCAGCTTCTACCTTTCTCTCGGATAGGCCATCAAAACAGGACAGCAACTTTGCCGACTCACTACGGCTCACTCATTTCGAACTAGAAAGTGAATTTTATACCGTTGGAAAGTACAACTGTCTAGTTTCAAATGCTGCAAACAGCACTCAATTTTGACATCTGTACAAAAAGATATGTTCGATCAAAGGGACACTGTTCAAGCTGTTCGAACACATTTTCCAGGTTTCTTCACATTTCGAAATTTCAAGTTTTACTCAACCAATTCAAATGAGTTTTGGTAGAAACTTTCTACACACCATATACAACATATATACATCAGTTTCACAGTCATTTGAGCATAAAAAATTTGAAATAAAGCACAAAAAAAACAGGACAGGTTCGGCCATCACCCAAATGAAATCTTCCTTCGATTTTTCCGTGATTTCTAACCATAGTCTTTTCATCTACACACATAACAATCACATTTAAGCATTTACACCTCAAGCCTGCTACCTAGAGGTCACCGCAAGACCACTAGCCTAACATTTAAAAGCAAGAAAGTAAACTCCTCAAGTCCGCTAGCCTAATCCATGTGTAGGGTTCAAACCCTTGCAATAACAACCACAAATCTTGAATCAAATGGAGGGATTGGCTGAGTTGATGTGTATACCTCTAGCCTTGCTTGAAACCAGAAATTTTTTATCACAAAAGCTCCAAGAAAACCGCCAAGATGAAGTCTTCCACCAAGCTTAAGCTAAAATCTAAGTGATATGGAAGTTGAGTGAAGATTTTGGAATGAAATTGTGCAAGAATGGAGCAAGAATGATGAAGAGCTTTCTCTTCTTCTTCCTTGGAGTGTTTCGGCCAGCTATGGAGGTGAGGAGAGAGAGTGTGGCTGATGAATGAAGCTTCTTGGAGAAGCTTGGGTGATTTGTGGTTAAAATTTGCACAAAAGTCAACTATGAATAGTACTCACGCGCACACGCTTTTTGTATCCGTTTTCTCTCGAGTTTGTTTCACTTGTGCACTAAACCTCCAATGTAATTCCTTTAACACTATAATTATTCACTCTTAGTAGTCTAGTGTTAGTTTCTTAAATCTCCACTTAGCCATTCCGGCTCGATATACGCGAACTTCCAATTCACGCGTGATAAAGCGAAACTTAAAAGAAATTCTTGTAACGATAATATAAGTAACTAATACTAGGGTAAATAATTATAAAAATAACTATTTTAAAAATAGAAACAGGAGTCCTCACACTACCTACCACCTCCAGACTGATGGATAGTCAGAGAGGACAATTCAGACCTGGAGGACATGTTGAGATCATGTATCTTGGATTTTGGAGAAAGTTGAAGTAAATACTTGACACTGGTAGAATTTGCTTAACTAAGGTTCTAAGTGACCCTAGTACGATACACTCTTTTGCAAACCCTAGATTTACGAGTGGGGTAGACGTGAGGCCGATTAAATTACCCTATGACTTGGAATTTAGAACGCACTGGAGATCAAAGTTTAGTTGCTAATTGGGTGAATAGAAATTATGAGATATGGGTTGGAGAGTATAAGTTGTTGATCGATTTGATAAACCTATCTATTAAGGGGTATGATGTTATCCTAAGTGTGAATTTCAAGGACGAAATTCCTTTTAAGTAGGGAAGGATGTGAGGACCCAAATTTTTCTTACTTTTAATTCTATTTTACTGGCCTATTTAATTATTTATTCAAACGTTTACTCCGAATAATTTATTTTAACCATTTTAAATCCATTTCTATGGAACAATATCTCTCTTATTTTTTTAAAATGTTTCGTTAGCAAAATTAATTTTTCTATGGCTCGTTTAGCGAGGAATAATGAGTACGCATTTTTCGAGATAATATTCGATTCGAGAGTGCAATAATGTTGGAGAATTAAGAATGATTAATAGTAGACTAAGAAAAGTTAATTGAGGAATTAGAGGTGAGTAAATTCCAAATCGAGCCGGAACGGCTAAGTGGGAATTTAATAAATTTATATTAGACTAGTAAGAGTGAGTAATTATAGTGTTAAAGGAATTACATTAGAGGATTAGTGCACTAGTGCAACAAACAAGAGAGAAAACGGTGGTACGAAACCCGCACGCGACACTATTTGAAGTGAACTTTTGCAAAGCTTCTTGGCCACAATTTCTTAAAGCTTCCAAGACAAGATTCATACCTACCAAACACTCTTTCTTTCTCTCTTTGGTGAGCTGAAACCAGCAAAGGAAAAGGAAGAAGAAAACTCTTCATTTCAAGCTTCCATCTTGCTTCAAAAACTTCATCCAATCTTCTAGTTCTTGGAGATTCATTCTAGCTTGAGGAAAGACAATAACTTGTGGAAGTTCTTGGAGGTTTTGTGGTGGAAAATTTCTGGTTTCAACTAGGGTTTAAGAGGTAACCCTTCACCTTCTTTAATCTTTCTAATTTCTTCAAGAATGGAGCTTAGTTTGCATGGGCTTGAAACCCTAAGCAAGAAATTGGCTAGAGGACTTGAGGAGTTTCATTTCTTGTTTTAATCTCTAGGCTAGTGGACTTCATGAGACCTTTAGGTAGCTTCCTTGAGGATATGTTGCTTGATTAATGTTGTTTATGTGTTATATGAGAGGATTATGGTTAGAAATGAAGAGAAAGTTGTGAAAGGAGGGAGACTAGAGCTAGCCGAAAATTTCTGGTCATGTTACTCTGTTTTAATTCAAAATTTTAATGCTTTTTTAGCTGTGAAATTGATGGATATATGTTGTATATTGTGTGTACAAAGTGTCGTCCAAAATTCATTTGATTTGGTTGCTCAAAACTAGAGTTTTCGAAAAAGAAAGAAATCTGGAAATGCTGTTCAGGTTAGCCGGACAGTACCTATTTGCGTGAACATAACTCTTTGTACAAAAGTCGAAATCGAGTGCCATTTGTGGCATTTGAAACTAGACATTCATATCTTTCTAACAATATAAAATCACCCACTAGTTCGAACTGAGTGAACCGTAGTGATTCAACAAAATTGACTGTCCTGTTGTGACTCTTTGTCCGAGAGGAATGGAGAAGCTGCATCTTGTGGCTTCATTTTCTCTCACTTGTGAACTGATTTTGGAAACAACCCTTTCTGATAAAATGTAGCATTTTGAACCTAGTTTCCAACGCAGCCAGCCACTCCCAATTTGAACTTGTATTGAGTGATTTGTGGTCTGATTTCGAAGGTGCAACAAAGCTGGAAAACTGGAAATCTTTCCTTTCTTGTTGGCCAAATGGTCAAATCGGTTTTGGAAGGTTATATTTCGAAAATTTTGGTGTCAATCACCCATCCCTTGCCCATAAAATGTTTATGGAACCTTGATTTCAAAAATGAATCAAATTGGGGCTGATTTCATTGTGCAAAACGTTTGAAAAGAAAGAAAAGCAAGAGGGCAGATTAGCCTTGAAACATTTTTTGAAATTTAGTCATTTTGTTAACTGACTTCCCACGTTAGTTGTTTGTATAAAATTTGATAGAGAGGTAGTCCACATATGGAAGTTTAACTGTACCAAATTTGGTGTAAGTTCAATGCCATTTCGATATTCAAATGATGCCCCAAAGATTGCTTTTTAAATCTGGAAATTCACTGTTCAAGTAGTGAAAATTAACCGACTTTAGGCTGTGATATCTTATTGTTCAAAACTCCGAATTTAGTTCCATTTATTGTGTTTGAAACCTTGTTTGGAACTCTTATTGTGTTACGAATTTCAAAGGCTGGTTCACTTTTTGTGAATTTTGCCGAATTTCCAAAAATTGCTGAAAAACAAGAATGGTTCAAACCTGTCTTCTTGGAACTGGACCTTTGAGCTGAAAAATGAATGCTTCTGTTTAGAATCTCAGAAAAGTATCTTCTAGGAATTTTAGTACTCTGAACCTAGTTTCCAACGGTATAAAGTTTTCCATTTTTGGACATGCCAAACTCAAGATTTGATTTTTCAAAGATCGTCGCGTAAAGCTGAAATTTTCCGATTTCATAAGAAATGAACTTTTAAGAACTTGGAAATCCTCCCTTGCAGTTGTTGGACTATTTTAGGTGTAATTTCTTGGTGGAATACACGGTTCCGTTAGAACTTTAAACTTTCATTTCAAATCTTGGTTTCCAAATGTTAAACCTCTCTTAATGCATTTTCTTGGTTGTTCCACTTTCTTGGTTAATGACCTCTTATTTTATACTTGAGAAATGAACTTCAAACCTTAGCTTTGCCTCGATTTTCGTAATTTTAAACTACAAAAAGGAAACGTTTTGGCTAAAGTAGTTCTTGGTGAATTGCACTAGTTTTACACTTGAATCTTGGAACCTTAACTTTGATATTTTTCTGTGAAATGAATGGAGTTTTGGATATCTTTGACTCCATTAGTTTGGAAGAATGTGAATGCTCTTTACATCCTAAAGTTTGGACGTGAGATTTAAATTTTTAGGAAATGAAAACCATTTACCTTTTTTCTCGATTTTCGTGCCAAAAATGAAGTTGGTACTTTCTTGTGGAATTGAGATTTACTTTCCATGACGAGTCAAAAATGACTTTTGAGTGCTCTTTGAACATTATTCCAATGTTTTAGCAAGAAAAGCTCTTTTAACTTGATTCGAACTTGTGACTTTACATGTTCACTTTTAAATCCCGATTTTCGAGGGATTATAACTCATCTATGACATTGTCTTAAATCTCAAACGAATGTACTTTCTTCTTGGATGATAAGTGGTTATGTGTTTATCTGAGTAATAGTTGGTCCCTATTTCTTCAGGTGCTCAAGAGGGGTTGAAGGGAATCTCGGAGCGGACCACTAAAGACTTTACTTGTTCACTTACTTTTGATTTGGTGAGTGTCAAGTGCATGAATAGTTGCCAATTATGTGAATTGCTTCTTATTGATTAAGTGATTTACAATTGTCGAGTCGAGTGTGTACTTTATTGCGCTTGCTCTCTTTTAAGCGAATTATATTTGAATTCTATGAAACTAATTTGCTAAGTGAAATAAGTGAAGTACTACAATAGTAAATTATGCTATGGTTGCATATGCCGATTGGAGTGAATCTCATCGGCCTATAATGGTATTTGTCGATTGGAGTACATCTCATCGACTCATAACGGTAATCGGGGGACGCCTAAATCTTAATTGGCCGACCTTGCGACTCGAGCCAGCATGGGCTTGGTCGAGAAGCTCGGTGAACCATGAGATAATCAAAAGCTTGATCTATTAAGAGATCTCGCTTGGCATACTCGTTGAGTAGTACCTTTATAAAAGAAGAGCGAGTCTGGGACAGGCGGTGTAACCGTGAACCGGGAAGAGTAAGTGAAGTTCTACGGAGTTAATACCCACCCGGCTGACGGAATGTCATCACGGGGAAGTATTTGATCGAGCCTTGGCGAAGCAAGTGGAATCTAGCTCTTGAGAGCTCCTGTATCCTTCTTGAATGTGTGTTATTATTATTTATGAATTATTTGAACTTTCTTGTTTTAATTCTCGTGCAAAAGCCATGATTATGTGAACTATGTGTTCCATGTTTTCTTGGCCTCACTGAGCGTCAACTCACCCCATTAGTTTTGTTTTCCTTAACAGGAGCTTGGAATGAAAAACAATTTTGGAGAAGCCGGTTTGATTACTTTTGATTAGTATTTTGGGTTGTATTTGATTAGCCGACTTCTAGTGATTGTACTTTTGGGGAAAGTGATGTACTTTTGAGAACTTGTGTTGTAAGATTTGAATATTTATTTAAGGAAGCAACTTTTCTTACTTCGATTGTTGTTCTTTGGTTGTGTTGTATCTTTAAGCTTTAATTGAAATTGTATCGAGTCCTGGCGAGATTTGGACAGGCATTCCGCAGATACCCTTGAGTTCGCCCTTAGGAGAAGTGGGAGCATCACAGTATGCTCGACCATGAAGCCCTAAGGAGTCACTGAGAAGCAAATAAAATTAAGAGCTTTTCCATTTTCTTTAGCTAATAAAGTAAAGGATTGGCTCTACTATCTGCCATCTGGATCAATCACTACTTGGACTGAGATGAAGATACAGTTCCTTGAAAAATTCTTTCTTGCTTCCTTAGCTGCAAGCATTAGGAAAGATATCTGTGGGATTAGGCATTTAATGGAGAGACGTTGCACGAGTATTGGGAAAGGTTCAAACAGTTATGTCCAAGTTACCCTCACCATCAAATCCCTGATCATTTTCTTATTCAATATTTTTACGAGAGATTATCAACAATAGATAGGAAAATCATTGATACAGCTAGTGGAGGAGCATTGGTAAAAAAAATTCCAATGGAAACGAGAAGAATAATTTCAAGTATAGCAGCCAATGGTCAATAATTTGGTGAGAGACGGGAATATGCCCCTAGAAAAGTCAATGAGGTATGTACTTCTTCTATTGAATAATGATTAGATTCTCTAACCTTTTTGGGGGAAAAGTTGGTTGTAGGACAGGTTCAGCAGGCCAAAACATATGGAATTTGCTATGTTTTGAGTCATCAGACTGATATATGTCCCACACTACAAGATGATCCAAATGAATAGGCGAATGCAGTTGGCAGATTTCCTAGCCCACCTCAAAGGCACTACGATCCTTATTCAAACACCTACAATCTAAGATGAAAGGATCATCCAAATTTTAGTTATGCTGCAAGGCCGCTGGAATTTCACCAACAGCAATACCAGCATAGGCCTTCAATTTCACAACAGCAACCAATTTCAAAATCAGGTACGTCCCTTGAAGAAATTATTAAATCTTTAGCTACTAATACACAACAATTTCAGCAGGAGACAAGAACTAGTATTCAAAATCTAGAAAATCAAATGAGCCAACTGGCATCTACAGTTAATCGATTGGAGTTTCAAGTTTCAGGAAAGTTGCCTTCACATACTAATATCAATCCAAAACAAAATGCATGTGTCATTACATTGAAAAGAGGCAAAGAGTTGCCAAAACCCAGCAAGAGAATTTCTGAGCAAGCTATTGAGAAAGCTATTGAGAAAGAAGAAGTGGCACCCCAACCTAAAGATATGTCAGAACAAAAATTCAAAGATGAACCTCTAATAGTGGTGACACCTCCTTCTCCATTTCCCAGTCGATTTGCAAAATCGAAGAAAGAGGAGCAAGAACAAGAGATTCTGGAAACTTTTCGCAAGGTTGAGGTAAATATTTAGATGCAATTAAGCAAATTCCTAAATATGCAAAGTTTCTTAAAGAATTATACACTACTAAGAAAAAATTGAAAGGAAATGAAAAAGTGCATCTGGGGGAGAATGTCTCAGCAGTGCTTCAGAAAAAGTTACCTCCAAAATGTAAGGATCTAGGTCTGTTGACTGTTTCTTCCAAAATTGGAAATATTAGGATTGAGAAAGCAATGTTGGATTTGGGTACTTCCATAAATGTTATGCCTCGTTCTATTTATAATATGCTGAATCTTGGTCCTTTAAAAGAGACGGGTATAATAATTCAACTTGCTGATAGGTCAAACGCTTATCCTGATGGGGTTTTGGAAGACATATTAGTTCAAGTAGACAAATTGGTTTTCCCTGCAGACTTTTATGTGTTTGATATGGAGGAAGATAATTCTGCTAATTGACCTCCAATTTTGTTAAGAAGACCATTTTTTAGAACTTCTAAAATGAAAATTGATGTTTATTCTGGAACACTGACTATGGGATTTGATGGCGATATTATAAAATTCAATATTTATTGTGACGATCCCACTTTTCCCTAGGGTTTCAGCGGGCTGCCTGCCAAACTCTCGATAGGACTCGATACAAGTCAAGATCGAAGAAAGAGGAGCAAGAGCAAGAGATTCTGGAAACTTTTCGCAAGGTTGAGGTAAATATTTAGATGCAATTAAGCAAATTCCTAAATATGCAAAGTTTCTTAAAGAATTATACACTACTAAGAAAAAATTGAAAGGAAATGAAAAAGTGCATCTGGGGGAGAATGTCTCAGCAGTGCTTCAGAAAAAGTTACCTCCAAAATGTAAGGATCTAGGTCTGTTGACTGTTTCTTCCAAAATTGGAAATATTAGGATTGAGAAAGCAATGTTGGATTTGGGTACTTCCATAAATGTTATGCCTCGTTCTATTTATAATATGCTGAATCTTGGTCCTTTAAAAGAGACGGGTATAATAATTCAACTTGCTGATAGGTCAAACGCTTATCCTGATGGGGTTTTGGAAGACATATTAGTTCAAGTAGACAAATTGGTTTTCCCTGCAGACTTTTATGTGTTTGATATGGAGGAAGATAATTCTGCTAATTGACCTCCAATTTTGTTAAGAAGACCATTTTTTAGAACTTCTAAAATGAAAATTGATGTTTATTCTGGAACACTGACTATGGGATTTGATGGCGATATTATAAAATTCAATATTTATTGTGACGATCCCACTTTTCCCTAGGGTTTCAGCGGGCTGCCTGCCAAACTCTCGATAGGACTCGATACAAGTCAAGATTATAACTTAGAACTAATCAACCAATAAGAAAACTAAAATAAAGAAAATCGCTTCCTTCAATAGTCATTGAAGTCTACATCATAATATTTTCAAAAGTTACATCAAACTTCTCCAAAATACAATCACCAAAAGTCGGTTAAATCATTTACATCCATAATTGGACCAAAATATAGCCAAAGCCAGCTTCTCCAAAATCTTTCCACTTCAAGTTCCTGTTAAGGAAAACAAACTTAAGAGGTGAGCTAACGCTTAGTGAGGCCGAGAAAAGTAGGCAAGCAAGCAAGTACAATGTGTGACGGCCCTACCTCCCCCTAAGGCGTACCAAAGGGTTCGGCGGGTCGCCTGCCCAACTCTCGCCAGAACTCACTCACTCGTATCTCACGCATACATCCATATACAATAATTAACATCACAATTCAAACTTATAATATACATCGATGAACATATCCAGATACCAAGCTTCTAAACACCAAAAGTCTTCAAAGTGTTTACAATTCGAGTACAAATCACCCTAGTCGAGATATTGCGCGAGTACAAATTCAAAAGTCAAAATAACTAGACTACGCTAGCCTGTACACGTCTCACGCCTTGCTCGTACCCCCTGTAAGGAAAACAAATGGCGTGGAATGAGTTAAAAGCCCAGTAAGGTTCCAAATAACTAATTGACCATTTTAAAAGTACGAATATCAACGTAGCAAATTAATGAGTATCAAAAGTTCATAAAAGTGAACAATAATACTTCAAGTAGCAAATCTCAAAGTGAGCAAGTGTAAAAGTTTTTCAGAAGAAACAATAATCCAATAAACAATAATCATTCCAAAGTATAAGGATACGGATGGCTCTTAGGAGCCAAATTCCCATCGCATCACCAGAGCTTGATCAAGTAATAGTTGGCACTCCGTCAACCTTCAAGTAAGTAACCAATCCAGTAGAGCAGCACTTACACTACTCTTAGTCCACCATTCACACCCCTTACTGGGCCCAAAATCCTCAATAAACACTGGTGGTAATACTCGAGTATACCGATTAGTCGAGGAGATAACACTCCACTCGACATCACTAACTACCCATGGTTCGTTATCTCATCGACCAAGCCCTTGCCAACTTGACTCGATTAACTAGCCAGTGGGGTTTGGGGTCCCCAAAAAGTCGATGAGGTAACACTCCAATCGACTAAATTAAAATAAAAGTACGGAGACGGGAATGAGAGGCACCTTCCACTCGGATTGAGTCTGGTACATACTGCCGCTCCACACTTACAACTCAAGTACGTGTATATCACATCAATTGCAACAATAAACATGTATATATCATATTAGAGCAAGTGCGATAAAGTACACTCTTGCCCGATCAACAAATTACATATCATTAAATCATATTGGTCAAGTATTGAAAATAGTGTCCAATTAAATTAGTTATTTGGAAGCACTCACCAAAAGTCTAGTGCCTCTCAAAAATCACGTTCCGGTCCAACTCCTTCGTTGGAGTCCAAATCTGTGATAAAATATCATTTACGAATGTAAAATTCTCTAAAGTTCGAAACATAGGAGTTTCGCTTCAAGAAAATCAAGTAAATGCAACTAGTTTAAGTAGTATTCAAGATACTTATCAAATCCCGAAAATATTCATGCTCGCTCGTTTAGTTTCGGTAAAGAAGTGGTTAAAACTTTAGAACTCCCATTGGAGTTGAAAGAACGAGGAAAACATATTTCAAGTAGCCGTTATTTCCATTTTTTTCCAAAGGGTACAAGGTTCAGCCGAATTCTAACTTATAGACCTCGATAAACAAGACGCAAATATGCTAAATGGTTCACGTGGTATTTGCTCTCAAGCCTTACTCAAGTCGTAAGTATCTCTTTCTAGTCCTCGGGCTTAAATTTGAGCAGCACGCCCTTTGTATTTACCTATTTTCCAGCCATTTATGGCTTCATTCTTTTCCTCAATCAGTCCCAACATTACACACAACATAAATAGCCATTCCATAGGCTCAATTTCATATGATTACCAAACCAAGCTAGAAAATTTGATTGGAAATGAAGTTGAAGGCCTCAAATCAAAGGCAGATTTGATGTCACTTAGCGTATCGGACACAACCGAAGCTACGCTTATCGGAGTAGGGTGAAATTTTACCGTTTCGAAGCTAAGACAGTGTTCTACAACTTTGATGAAGACTACTCAGTCAAGTTCATAGTGTATCTACGTCAAAAGTCCGGATTACAGAACCAACATCTCACATTCGGGCTAGTTAACCGCATTATACGTAAATGATAATAACGCAGGCTACCGAAGTCCGATTGGGGTGTTTTCAGTTGTGTTGGAAATCTGAGACATAGGGCTAAAACTTTCATGTCTTGACTAAAAGCTATTTCAGTACGTATCAAGGTGAACAAATGCAACCAACTTAGTGTACTGTCAAAACTGTCCACTGACTTTACTCCTATGGCAGTCAGGGTATTTTCATCTTTTCACAGGTTACGTTGCTCCGATTAAGTTGAAATTTTGTAGACAACCATAAAATATCATTCTCTACAACTTCCATGTTTTGTGCTAAGTCTAATTCGGCCTCTAACATAATGAACTGGAACCGGGCAGAACTGAAGCTACAATTTTCAAAAATCTGGAATTTTGTTATATTCAAGCTATAATTCACATTTTTACCTTAAAACTACCACTACTTTCTCCATTACAAGATTATATACCATATATATACAGTATATAACACCTAACCCACAAGAAATATAAGTGAATCAATCAAAACCCTAACTTAAAATTCATCACTCCAATCATCAAAACCACTTGAAATAGGCATCACAAGTACAATTCTAACATTAATACCCAACATAATCATGATTAATGGAGAAAGAAAGGTTGATCAGCCATTATACCTCGAGACAAGAGCTTGCAAGAAGGATCCTCCACTTCTCCTTGAAATTTTTTGGTTCCTCAAGCTTCCCAAGCTTCCAAACTAGTGATTAATCGGTTTAGTTTTTCTTGTTTGCACTCAAAAGGTTGGATTCAAGGTTGAAAATTGAAAACTATCTTCACTCTTTTGCCTCTCTCTCTCACAGCTGCTAGGCAGAAAATGAAGGCTCAATGAAGCTTCAAGAAGGTTAAAAGTGATAGAAATGAATTTGGGTCAAAGGTGACAAGTGTCACACTTTGATTGGTAGTCAAATTTTGTTCTTTTCTCTCTTATTTTTGGTCCAATATTTCGGCTGCCTTGAAGATATTTTGGGACTGATATTAATCACCTAATAGCAAGGAGATTAAAGTAATAAAGTAGTGCTCAAGTGGTGTACTCACTCAGTAACAAACGGTACCCGTCGGTTCAACCCGTTTTTTCTTATTTCGCCCGTACTAGGGTTTTAACTTATAATTCACTAACTTATTATTATCACTTCTAATCACACACTTAATATCATCTAAAACTTATTTTTAATCACCAAATTTGATCCACACTTCGTACCGGATAGTCACACTTACGGATAGGTGTAAAAACCCTAATTCGCGCTAATTTGAAAATGAAAAAAAAGAAACCCTAGATTTTATGTTCATTTACACTTATTGTGGTGTGATTCGAGAGTAAGGCTATTAGAAAGTAATAATTTTCAAATAAAAGGGAATTTTAAGAAAAATGTGAGGAATTTTTACAATTCCATTGTTTACAATTAAGGTTTCGATTAAAATATAAGAGATTTAAGAAAACCGGTTAGTCACAAGTAAACTAGGTTTTTTTTTATTAGAATTTAGGGTTTCTAATATTTAAAACAAAACAATATCTTAAAACAAAAAATAAAATATAGAAACCGTAATATCCTAAAAGTCGGGGTATCACACAACGAGCATTAAAACTTATAAAAGAAGGGTAGCCATAATATTCATGTAACTCACAAAAGGAAACAAAACACAGTCAATAAAGGATACGAGAGCTCTCAGGAGCTCAATCCCCACTGCTTCACCGATAATCTTGATCCAAAATTTTCAAGTGTTAACACTCCGTCAACCGAGCAAGTATCAAGTCCATAAAACCCCACTTTTCACCAATTTTCATCCACCGTTACACCCCCTGCAGGGCTCACACGTCAAACAAGATGTGATATTACTCAAGTATATCCAAACAAGTTAAGTATACGAGCCCAAGGTTCACTAAGCCCTTGCTGGCTTGAGTTGAATAGCTAGCTATTGGGTTTTGGAGCCCCCAAGTTCAAGTATAAGTCGATGGGATTTCTCTCAAATCGATGCCAAGTCATGCACAAGCACAAATATAATTGTCAAGTACGAGCAAGTCAATTATCAAGTCACGTAAAAGAGAACGAGTGAGATAAATTAAACACCCGTCTCGATAAGCTTAATTCACATAGTCAGCAAGAAGCGATTCAAGTATTATGCAACAAGTCATGCACTTGACACTCACCAATTCTAAAAGCAAGCTAGCAAATCAGTCCTTTAATTGTCTGCACCGGGATTCCTTTCGAAATCCTCTTGAACACCTGAGGAAATATCAACCAGTCATCACTAAATACAAACCACTTTTAGACCAATTTCCCCCTTAATCCATCACTCACTTATACACTAAGTCGCTTAGCATACAAGGGAGAAAATTCATTTGTTTAGGCAACCAAGAAAATGCATCAAGAGAGGCTTAATCCTCTGGAAACCAAGATTCAAAATGAAGGTCTAAAGTTAAACTTGTATCCATCCATGGAATCAAACTTAAAATGGATTAACAATCTCAAAGGAAATTTGGAAGTTCTTAAGAAGGACATTTTGTTTGAAACCAGAAAATTTCAGTTTTGTACGACAATACTTGAAAATTCACATCTTAAGTTCCGTAAGTCCAAAAATTGAAAACTTTGCACTGTTAGAAACTAGATTCAATCTATAAAACTCTTTGGAAGACATTTTTTCCAAATTCAAATAAAAAATCATTCAAATCTCAGCTCCAACTTGCTACTTCATTAAAATAGGGCAAAGCAGTCTCGATTTTTAGGGAAATTTGAAAATTTAGAAAACTTCATAGGAACCAAATTAGCCTCTGAAATTTATAACACTTAAAGAATTTCAAATCTAGTTTCAAATGTAACAAGTAGAACAAAATTTGGATTTTCCTACACAAAGTTACAACAGTTTTAGGAAAACTGATTTTTGAAACCTGATCCACGGATTTCTAGCCTTGGAGCATCAACACAGTTTCAAAATCAGGGCATAACTGTGAGACCCCGAAATTTTACTTGTCTTTATAGCTCATATTTGAACTTACTTGCCTTAGATTCTTGGTTGTTTTAATAGGTGAATTTGAGCCAAGGAAGTGAATTTTGTTAAGAAAAGTTTCATAATCTCAAGTTGTTAGAAAATCTAGAAATTTCCGCAGGAGGCCCTGCGCAATTTTGGGAAATTGGATATAACTTCGTATAGGAAAATCAGAATTGAGTTCTGTTTGTTGCGTTCGAAACTAGACTCAGAGGGCTTTCTACAATAAAATTCAGAGTTTGATTCAATCCCTAGAAATTCCAAAAATTGGTAAAGTTTACTGAAAATTCTACCTTGCACAAGTAAACATAGGAATGTTGTAGCAACTTATGGCTCCATTTGAACCAACTTATGAGCTAAATCTCTTTGAAGTGCCTTCTAAAGATTATTAGTATTTGAAATCTAGTTTTTAACAAGCCAAGTTGTATGAATGTTTTATATTTATAACTCAAGTTATGATTTTTCTAAAGGAAAGGCATAAATTAGGGTTTTGGTGTGTGTTTTTGTATGCATTTTGGTAGTGTGATTGTGAGGACTTGTAAAATCCCTCATATTTTCTTAAAACTTCCCTTTTATTTATAATCCATTATTTTATAATAGCTTTACTACTCATTCACTTTCTCAATAGTTACAATTAATCATAGAACCAAGGGTTTTCCCTTTACTTTCATCGTTAGGGTAAACTAAGGTTTTTACGTCTTTTCGTAGAGTGAGTAATCGGTGCGGAGGGTGTATTAAATTTGGTGATTAAAAGTGAGTTTTGGATAAGAAAATGTGTGGGATTAGAAGTAATAATAATAAGTTAGTGAATTATAAGTTAAAACCCTAGTACGTGCCAAATAAGGAAAATCGGGTTGAACCGATGTGTACCGTTCGTTACCGATTGAGTGCACCACTTGACCACCACCTTATTACCTTAATCTTCTCACTTTTATTTCAGTAAAATTGGCCCTAAATATCTCCTCCAAAGGGCCGAAAATATTGACCCAAAAAGAAAGGAAAAAAAGAAAAAAATTGAGATTGAATTCTACGTTGACACTTGTTGGCAATCCATGGAACTTTGACCAAATGAGTTTCCTTCCTTCTTATCTTTCTTCTTGGCTCCATTCTCTTCCATTATTCTTCCATCTTGGCTGAAAATAAGAGAGGGAAAAGAGAGAAAAACAACTTCAACTCCAACCTTGATTCTTCCTTGTTGAGTTGAAATTAACTGAACCAAACCGATTAAATTATCTTTTGGTGCTTGGAAGGCTTGGTGTGCAGAAATTTTGGGAAGATAGTGGTGTGGTCCTCACTACAAGTTGGAAGGTACCATGGTTGCCTATCCCTTTTCTCTTCTAACTAATCTTGTTAAAGTTTAGTTAGAAGCTCTTAATCTTGCCTTATGACGGTTAATCGGTTAGTTTTGATTGATATGTTGGAATGTGTAGCTAGGGTTTATCTTATCAGTCTTGATTATGGTTATCTACCCCTTAATTGATGTTATTGAGCTACTAATTGGTGGGTTTGATGATAGAGCACTTGTTATATACAAATTTCTAGAGTAAATGTGCAAATTCCAGAAATTGGAAACCAAGTTGCTCTGTTCCGACCAGTTCTATTCGTGTATGATGGAGGCTGAATTAGGCTTAGACTATAACATGAAAGTTGTAGGGAATGATGTTAATAGTTTCCTGTAAAATTTCAGCTCAATCTGAGCATTGTAACATGTGAAATGACCAAAATACCCTTGACTGCCAAATATACAGTGTTGCGGACAGTTTCTGTTTTCCTCTGAGATGTCACATTTTGACCTTGAAAATGGACGAACTGGTTGTTGATGTCTTCATGAGACTTGTAGTTCTCTGTCTTATCTTCAAAACCGTATAAAGTTTACCCCAAACCGCTAGGCATAGCTTTAGTTATGGCCGAAACTCCAAGAGACATCAAATATGCCATTTAGCTATTTGCCCTTAAACATGATTTCCGGTTGCCGCGTTAAGACTTGTGCTGTAATTGCCTTTGAACATGATTTCCGGTTGCCGTGAAGGGCTATTGTGGTAATATTACCTATGTGTGACATTGGGGCTGATTTGAGGAAAATAATAATGCCATAAATGGCTGGAAAATAGGTAAACACAAGGGGCATGCCGCCAAATTTTCATTAGAGGTATAAACCAGTCTTTGGAGTTTTGGTTCTGTAATCAGTAAATTTGACCAAGATCCAATGGAAATCGGGTTGAGTTATCTTGATGATAGTTGTAACCCTTTGTCTTAGCTTTGAGATGCTACCTAGTACACCTTGATCCGATAGCTACAGCTCCAGTTATGGTCAAAACCTGTAACCCGTTTTCATACCATTTTCATTTCCGCACACGCACACATGCATTTCTTGGCTGTTTTTGCCGTTTTGGCTGTTTTAGTCCTTATTTCCATTTGTGATGGTTGTTTCACTGATGGTTGAGTATAATCTTCTGTCACAGGCAGTGACGAACCGGATGGAGTCGGTGGACCCGTATAAAGTCCTTGATTTACGTGCTAACTATTTTGTGTGAGTAATTGGTTTTATTTATGTGATAAATTGTCAAAGTGATTTGTATATGTTAAATGGGTACTTAAGTGAGGGTGTACTTTATCTCACTCAACTTAAGCTCATCCTTTGTTGTTGATTTAATATGTGAGAATACATGCCTTTTGTTGAGTGTCACCCTTTTGCTGTGTGTTGTTGGAGTGATTACATGACTTGAGTTGAGCCCCTTGTGCTGTGTACTGTTGGGGTGAGTACTTTGTTATGTACTTTGTTGAGAGATATCATCTATTTAGAGATTGGATATCTCAGGGCTTAGTTCCAACCCGATTCCAAGGATAGACGGACTATTCGAGCCAGCCGGGGTTTGGTCGAAATTAGTTCCATGCTAACCTTGGGATTTCATTCTTTCTTAAATATTTGATTAAAGCTAAATAATTTGTTTCACTCGAGCTGCTGTGTGCTGTTGAATGGACAGTTGGGGTTGATAAGGTAAACGGGGAAAGTAAGTGGAGTCTACGGACCATGAGTATTTTGGTTGACAGAGTGTCAACAGGCGTTCAAACTCGGGGAATTGAACTGGCTTTGAAGCCACCCGCATCCTACCATTGTGATGTTACATTTCTGTCTATTGATTTGAAATATCTTGGTTTACATATTTATTTGGATGTGATTTTATGTTTTACCCCCGATTACTCACTAAGCATATAGTTTACCCCATTCCATTTATTTTCCTTAGCAGGGGACCGACGCGAAGATCGCTCGGGAATGTGTTTAGACTTTTGGTTATAGAATAGTTGAATTTGTACTGGTTATAAGTTGACTAATAAGATGTATATATTAAGTTGAAGTGGATGACCAAAATACCCTTGACTGCCAAATGTACAGTGTTGCAGACAGTTTCTATTTTCCTCTGAGATATCATATTTTGACCTTGAAAATGGATGAACTAGCTGTTGATGTCTTCATGAGTCTTGTACTTCTCTATTTTATCTTCAAAATGGTATAAAGTTTATCCTAAACCGATAGGCGTAGCTTTAGTTATGGCCGAAACGCCAAGAGAAATCAAATCTGCCATTTAGCTATTTGCCTTTAAACATGATTTCCGGTTGCCGTGTTAAGACTTGTGTTGTAATTGGATTCTTTTCAACCTAATTGAAGGGCTATTGTGGTAATATTGCCTATGTGTGACATTGGGGCTGATTTGAGGAAAATAATGAAATCATAAATGGCTAAAAAATAGGTAAACACAAGGGGCATGGCGCCAAATTTTCATTAGAGGTATAAACCAGTCTTTGGAGTTCTGGATCTGTGTAAGTCCCAAAGACAACCAAGAGGGGGGGTGAATTGGGTTGATTAAAATCTTAAACAAATTTATGCACTTTTTCTTTAATAGAAATTTACCTTCTTTTCTAGTAATGATCAACCAAGTAGATTAGAAGGCAAGAGCAATATTGATCAAGAGAACTAGTATAGATAAGCAATGAGAATTTTATTAAACAAAAAGTAAGATAGGGAATCAAACCAAGTGTCTACCAAGCTATCCTCAAACTTGAAGACCAAACACTAGGAGGAGCAACTTCTCTTTGATGAAAGACAATCAACTAGATGTACAATGGAGGGAGCACTTCCTCCTTGCCCTAAGCCTCACTTAGTCAAACTAAGAAGTTTTACAATCACTCAGAAAACCCTCAACAAAGCTACACTAAAGATCCTTTCAACCACAAAAGAAATGCTCACAAGAAGTTCACACCACTTTCAAACAAATCTTGCTTTGAAGACTATTTTCTCGCCAAAATATCTCTTGAGATCTTGTAACCAAAGTGTGCAAAAGTCTCCATTTGGTTCAGACCAGTTTGATTTTAAAGGGAACCAGAAATGGGCTTCATCAATGCTTCAAACGGATAGAAGGCAGCTGAAGAGTCAACTAGCCGTTGGGGCTGTCGGACGTCCGACGATCAAATCATCGTCCGAACCAATCGTCCGAAAACAGCCAAGTTGAAGTTCGGACATCCGAAGAGTTTTCATCGTCCGACAGAACAGCGTCCGATCGAGGTCAGAGAGTTGGCAAGTCATTGTGGAATTTTTCGGACGTCCGATGCAGTTGATGTGCGTCCGATGGCAAGCGTCCGATCCTTCCGGACGTCCGATGCTTCCTTACGAGTGTCCGACAGAGCTTCCTTCTTGATGTTCTTTGTTCTTTCGGACGTCCGACAGATTCCTTTCGGCCGTCCGACCTGATTGTCCTGTTTTTGCTTCTCCTTTTGGTTGTTTTGCATCTCATGACATATTCGTACCTGATTCTTTGGTAGACAGAAACACTTATATTTGAAGAAGGTTAGAATAACAAAATTGTCATAATTAAAAGACAGTATCTTTGATCGGTACAAAACAATGACTAAATACGTTTATATTATTCCAATCTTGTTTGCCACATCCAAAGCATCGTAGTCTGGAGTCAATCGAACATATGCTTTCTTTGTTCCATCAGGCCTGATCAAAGTGTTCACTTTCTTGGTCTGTATTTCAAAGAACTTTTGTGATCATCAAAATCAAGAATAACATTCTCCCCCTTTTTGATGATGACAAAACAGAAATTTGAAATGAAATTTGATGATTGCACTATACGCTCCCCCTTTCTCAATAGACAAGAACTCCCCCTGTCTTAGTGAATCATAAAAATTTTGAAAAACTCTCCCTCACTAGGCTGCCCAACCGAGTTAAACAATTATCCAAAAATATGACAATTAAGCAGCCCACATCCAATATATTATCAATTCAAACCATCATCCATATCCAACATCATCAATCATCAACCATCAATCAACATCATCAACCATCAATCAATCCAGACATAATCTCCCCCTTTTTGTCATCACAAAAGGGCAACCAAAAACATTCATCAAACACATCCACAACCAATCACATCAACACGTCAACACATCCACAAACACATTCATCAATGAAAACCAAAAACAATTCATTATATTCACACAATCAGAATAGACAAACAAACATCCATCAAAATATTTAGACATCCATCAAAACAGTACTTAAACATCCATCAAAACATAGCAAAAGAAACTTAAAATATCCATTACATTACATATTCATTGTTGAATACCACAAACACATAAACGAGACAAACAAAATGCAAATGTCCTAAATGATGAACTAAGTGGATCCAGGTGATCTTCGAGAGAGCTGATATTGAGAGAGATCCTCCTCATCAGTTTCTTCATCATCTTCAGCAGTTTCTTCAATTGGTGCCTTGCCTTTGTCTGATGTGGAAGGGCCATGAGGAGTCACAGGAGTTGAGAAGTTCGGATCTAGAATTGATGAACCAGGATTAGTGGTGCGAGGTTCTTTGTCATGTGAGACTTCCTCAACCACAGGTGGAGGAAAAAGAACGTTCTTTTTGTCTAGAAAAGCAGTTTGTTGCTCAGAGGACATGGTGAGCATTAGGCCATGTTCTAGAAGAAGAACATGCTGTTTGAGTTCATGAAGAAGCTCAATCACTCCATCATTGGAGGAGGAAGATGCCTTAGTGGCAGATTTCCTAGGATGAATGGGAGTGAGTGGAATAGATGAAGGATCATGTGTAGTCTTAGACCTATGTTCACTGGACGATGCCTCCTTATAAGACCACATATTATCTTTAAAAACAGGATTTTTCCTTTCAAAATATCCTTTGGTAAAGGCATGAGAAGATGTTTCTTTGGGACACACACCTAGAATTGGAACCTTGTAAAACTCAAAAATCTTTTGAAAAAACTTTCCATAGGATAATTTTCTGCGAGAATCAGTGGTATAGCGGAGTAAGAACTTGCACATGACAAAACCAAAATCAATGCGAATTTTTTCTCGAAAACAATAAAAGAGGTACAACTCCATTTTGTTCGCATCAGTTCTATGGCCATCAGTTGGCACAAGCAGGTTTGAAATGATAGAAAAAGCAATTAAATTTACAGGGGCAAGATCATTCAGTTTAGCATCAGCAGGGGAGGAAAAACTTCTTTTAAAATAGGTCAACATTTTAGCCCCATCAAAATGATTATCAGCATTAGGGTGTTCTTCATAGGAAAAGAAATTCGCAATTTTATCCTTGCACCCACGTTCAATGGTAGTATTTAAAATGGAATTCACAATTTCAGAGTCAAAGATTAAATCTACCCCATTAACCCTGGAAAAGATTTCAGTTTGGTCAGAGCCTTTCCTAAGATTAGCAAAAAATTGATGCAGCATTTCAGGATAGTAAACATTTGGCATAGAAATGATATGCGACCATTTCTGAAAAGCAAACAACTTCAGAATGGGTTCTAAACCTATGAGACGAAATTCAGAAGGGTTTACTGTGCGTTGAGGGATGACACCTTTCTGGGAAATCAGGGAGTGTTTGTCTCTTGCTGTATCATCAAAGAATGTAGGGGGTGGGGCTGATTTTGGAGGCGGTTGAGAAGATGTACCCTGTCCAGATTCAGGTTGAGAGGAGGGTTGTGGTGTAGGCCGTGACATTTGACCCTTGATAGCTCCCCTTTTGAAGCGTTTGGATGTCCGTTTGACAGTAGGAAGATCCTCATCCTCATCCCTGAGTGGATGCTTGCGTCCGGCAGTGACTTTTCCTCCTCTTAGATTCACCATTGTGTGTAATGTGTGGAATGAAGGAAGCAAATGAAGCACACAGCAGTAGGGAAGTGAATTGCACAGAAATTTTGGGACAAAAAGGCCTTGATCAAGAGTTGTCAGAGCAGTTATGAAAGAGTAGGGTTTTGAGGGAAATTTGGGAATTTATGAAATGTTATGCGATTCGGTGAAATGATCAGTAGAAATGAATCGCAATCAGTCAAGGAAAAGTTTTGTTTGTGTCAATTTGAGAATAAGAGTTTCAAAATGGTACGAATTTGAGAGTGAGGGAAGAGAGGGTTTTCGTCCGAGAGGAAATAGAATAGGAAGAGTCTGAAGCAAATGAGGAAAAAAGTTGTTTAAAAAATTGAGCCGTTGCACTGTCGGACGGCCGAACGAAGTTGTGCGTCCGACAGCTGCGTCCGAACAGGCGCAATCTGGAAAATGGCTGAAAAACATCATCGGACGTCCGTTCATCCTCTTTCGGGCGTCCGAAAGCTGTGAAAAATTTAAGATGATTTTTCGATTATCCCTAATTTAGATCTTAGATGAATGAATTGATCCAATGGCAGAGCTTTTGTAAAAATATCAGCAAATTGATCTTTAGAACAAACATAATTTACACAAATTTCACCTTTTTGAACAAGATCACGAATAAAGTGGTGCTTAATATCTATATGCTTTGTCCTAGAATGCTGAATGGGATTTTTTGTCAGATTTATGGCACTAGTATTATCACAAAATACAGGCATGCAGTCATACAACAAACCAAAATCATTCAAGGTATGCTTCATCCATAAAAGTTGAGCACAACATGCACTAGCGGCAATATATTCCGCTTCGGTTGTAGACAAAGAGATTGCATTTTGTTTCTTACTAAACCAAGAGACTAAACATTTCCAAGAAAGTGACAAGTTCCACTAGTACTCTTTCTATCCACACGACAACCTCCAAAATCAGCATCCGAATAACCATATAGTGCAAACTCACTAGATCTAGCATACCAGAGACCATAGTCTAATGTACCTTTCAAATACCTAAAAATTCTTTTCACAGCATTCAAATGTGATTCTTTTGGACAAGATTGAAATCTAGCACACAAGCAAACAGCAAACATAATATCAGGTCTACTTGCGGTCAAATAGAGTAGACTTCCGATCATACCTCTATAATGCTTTTCAACCACATGATTACCTTCTTCATCTTTGTCAAACTTTGTAGAAGTGCACATTGGAGTTCCAACTTGCTTTGAGTCCTCCATGCCAAACCTTTTCAGCAACTCCTTAGTATATTTTGCTTGATTTATAAAAATTCCCTCAAGAGCTTGATGTATTTGAAGTCCAAGGAAGAAATTTAATTCTCCCATCATACTCATTTCAAATTCACTTTGCATAGTGGTAGAAAACTCCTTACATAGATACTCATTAGTAGCACCAAAAATAATATCATCAACATATATTTGCACAATAAGAAGGTCATTCAACACTTGCTTAGTAAAAAGTGTGGTGTCCACAACACCTCTTTTGAAACCATTTTTAATCAAAAATCCACTTAGTCTTTCATACCAAGCTCTTGGAGCCTGTTTTAAACCATATAAAGATTTAGATAGTTTAAACACATGACTTGGAAATTTTGTATTTTCAAAACCGGGGGGTTGATCCACATATATTTTTTGATCAATGAAACCATTTAAAAAAGCACTTTTAACATCCATTTGAAACAATTTGAAGCCTTTAAAGCATGCAAAAGCAAGAAGCATTCTAATAGATTCTAATCTTGCTACGGGAGCAAATGTTTCATCAAAATCAATTCTTTCTTCTTGTGCATATCCTTTAGCAACTAATCTGGCTTTATTTCTTACAACAACACCTTTATCATCCAACTTATTTCTAAAAATCCACTTTGTGCCAATGATAGGTTGATTTTGAGGTCTATCAACAAGTGTCCAAACTTCATTTCTCTCAAATTGATTAAGTTCCTCTTGCATTGCCAAAATCCAGTTTTCATCCTTTAAGGCATCATTGATATTTTTGGGTTCAAAAAGAGAAACTAAAGCAAAATTATCAATCAATTTTCTAGATGAGGAACGAGTGTTTACCTTCTCGGATGGATCACCAATTATAAGCTCTTTTGGATGATTTTGGCTGAATTTCCAAGCCTTGGGAAGATCTTTGAGTGGATCATCATTTTTGTCTTCATCTTCCTCTTCTTGATCATTATGAACTTCATTTTCCATTTCAGTTGCTGCTGGTTTAGAACTTCCTTCATTTCCAATTGATAGCTTTTCCATTCCTTCTCGAACACCTACATCATCATCCTCACACGAACTTTTGGAATTATCATCATTGGTTTCATCAAATGTTATATGTATAGCTTCTTCAATCACAAGAGTCCTTCTATTAAAAACTCTATGTCCTCTTTTATTCTCACAATACCCCAAAAATATTCCTTCATCAGATTTTTTATCAAACTTACCAAGATGTTCCTTTAGATTCAAAATAAAGCATTTACAACCAAATACTTTGAAATAGCCAACCGTAGGTTTCTTATCAAAAATCAGCTCATAAGAAGTTTTCTTTAAAATAGGTCTCAAGAGTATTCTATTCATCACATAACATGCAGTGTTTACCGCTTCAGCCCAAAGATATTTAGGCAACCTACATTCATTCAACATAGTTCTAGCAGCCTCTTGGAGAGTCCTGTTTTTCCTTTCTACAACACCATTTTGCTGTGGAGTCCTTGCAATAGAAAACTCATGTGTTATACCATTATGATCACAAAATTCTGGAAAACCACAATACTTGAATTCCGTCCCATTATCACTTCTAATCCTAACAATTTTTAACCCAAGCAGATTTTGCACTTTAGCAAACAATGAAGTAAAATTCTTGAAGGCATCATCTTTATGAGCAAGAAATATCACCCAAGTGTATCTAGAATAATCATCAACAATTACAAAACAATATCTTTTACCTCCCAAGCTAGTAATTTGAGTGGGACCAAATAAATCAAGATGCAAGAGTTCCAAAGGTTTAGAAGTAGATACACACATCTTTGGTTTAAAAGAAATTTTTGTTTGCTTCCCAAATTGACATGCATCACATATTTTATCCTTTTCAAAACTGATTTTTGGCAAGCCTCTAACCAACTCCTTTTTCGAAATTTCCTTTAGTAAATCTATGTTAAAATGACAAAGTCTTCTATGCCACAACCAAGGATCTTCATTTGAGGCTTTAAGACATTTTAAGCTAGTAGAATCAATTTTGTCAAGAACCACAATATATATGTCGTTAAACCTCTTTCCTTTGAACACAACATTATATTTGGAATCAATTACAATGCATTCATGCTTTTTAAACAACACATACAAATCTTTATCACACAATTGACTAACACTAAGCAAGTTATAACCTAAGTTATCAACTAAGAGCACATTATGAACAAAAGTTTCACCATCTTTACCAACATCACCTATTCCAATTGTCTTGGCTTTCACATCATCACCAAATGTCACCTTTCCACTTGATTTTGATTTCAGTTTTATGAACAAAGAGGGATCACCGGTCATGTGCCTTGAGCAGCCGCTATCAATAAACCATTTGGACTTGTTTGATCCTTTTTCCTGAAAAGATAAAGTGTTTGGTACCCATTTTAATTTTTGGGTCCATAATAGTTAGCATTGTATCTAACTAACCACATGCATTTCATCCCTTTGTTCAGATTTCTTTTCACATATCAATCTCCTTTCAAATGCCCTCTTTGACAACAAAAATCACACATAATGAAGGAGTTCTTAACATGTACTGGTTTGACATATCTCAATCCACCTCTTCTATATGTTGTGAAGCCATGCGCAATTTTGTTGTGAGCAAATGTTCTTTGACAAGCAGTAAGATGGGTAGATGACATGTTTCTTTTGAGAAAATCCTGTTTTCTTGATTTCAAAGTTTCATCCAAGTTGTCCATTCTTTTCTTCAAATCACCATGCCTTTCCTTCAGCATTTCACAAATATTAGTCTTTCTGTCAAGCTCATTTTGAACATCACATCCGGCTCTTACAAGGCATTCATTGTCAGTCTTTAGTAGTTTATTTTGTTGAAAAAGACTTGTATTTTCTTGAATGAGAAAAGCAATTTTCTGTTTTAACCGCTTGTTTTTATCATAAGATTCCTTCAAGGCATTATGCAGTTTTTCAACAAAGGATTCAAGATCATCATCTTCATCATCATCACTTTCAGATTGAGAGTGTGTGGAAGTTACCTCATTATTTCCAATAGCCATGAAGGTCATTTGAGATGATTCTTCTTCTTCTTCAACTTCCCCTTCGGAGTTGCATTCATTCCAAGTAATCTGAAAGTTGTTGAATCTTGGCTTTCGATCAGCTTTTCCATCTTTCATCTTCTTCATGGGGCATTCGTTTGCATAGTGTCCAATCTGTCCACATTCGAAGCATTTGTCCAACTGTTTCTTGTTGAAATCTTGTTTTCCTTTGTACTTTGCGATAGATGGTTGATTCTGGAATTGATTGCTAGGTCCTCCCCTTCTAAACTTTCTTTTATTCAAGATTCTTTTGAAGCCTCTGGTGATGAGAGCAAGATCATTATCATCACCATCCGAGTCTTCATCATCCAGGTGAGCTGGATCATCTTCACCTTGAGTAGTTTTTAGAGCAATGTTTCTCTTTGCTCTAGCATCCTCTTCCTCCTGCACTTTAGATTTCAGTTTCAACTCATAAGAGGTTAGTGAGTTAATGATAGATTCAATAGGCACAGAACTTAAATCCTTAGCCTCCTCTATTGCAGTCACTTTATTTTCCCATTCTTTGCCCAAGGCATTGAGAATTTTTCTGTTCTTCTCTCCCAAGGTGTACTCTTTCCCCAACGCTTCGAGATCTTTGATCAAGTCAGTCAACCTGCAATACATTTTGTCAATATACTCAAGAGGTTCAATTTTAAATGATTCATATTTTGTGACCAAGATAGCCTTTTTCTGTTCTTTCACATTGTCACCACCCTCATGGATTTCTCTTAACTTATCCCACATTTCTTTGGCCGATTTACAGCCTTTTACTCTAATTGATTCATTTGAATCTAAGGCACTGTAAAGAATATTCATGGCCTTGGCATTCAATGTGAGGTTAGTCTTATCTTGAGCATTCATTTCAACTCTCATTTTTGGTCGATGTAACCCTGTATCTGCATCAAGAAAGTTAGCTTCATGCGGTCCTTCACTCACAATAAACCATAGCTCAATATCAATAGATTGCAAAAAGATAATCATCCTTTCTTTCCAGCTAACATAGTTGGAGCCACTAAACATGGGAGGCCTAGTAACAGATTGCCCCTCAACAAACATAGCATGACAGGTTGTCATCTTTACTCCAAGCCGTTAGAGCTTAATCTCAAGGAGACCAAGCTCTGATACCAATTGTAAGTCCCAAAGACAACCAAGAGGGGGGGTGAATTGGGTTGATTAAAATCTTAAACAAATTTATGCACTTTTTCTTTAATAGAAATTTACCTTCTTTTCTAGTAATGATCAACCAAGTAGATTAGAAGGCAAGAGCAATATTGATCAGGAGAACTAGCATAGATAAGCAATGAGAATTTTATTAAACAAAAAGTAAGATAGGGAATCAAACCAAGTGTCTACCAAGCTATCCTCAAACTTGAAGACCAAACACTAGGAGGAGCAACTTCTCTTTGATGAAAGACAATCAACTAGATGTACAATGGAGGGAGCACTTCCTCCTTGCCCTAAGCCTCACTTAGTCAAGCTAAAAAGTTTTACAATCACTCAGAAAACCCTCAACAAAGCTACACTAAAGATCCTTTCAACCACAAAAGAAATGCTCACAAGAAGTTCACACCACTTTCAAACAAATCTTGCTTTGAAGACTATTTTCTCGCCAAAATATCTCTTGAGATCTTGTAACTAAAGTGTGCAAAAGTCTCCATTTGGTTCAGACCAGTTTGATTTTAAAGGGAACCAGAAATGGGCTTCATCAATGCTTCAAACGGATAGAAGGCAGCTGAAGAGTCAACTAGCCGTTGGGGCTGTCGGACGTCCGACGATCAATTCATCGTCCGAACCAATCGTCCGAAAACAGCCAAGTTGAAGTTTGGACGTCCGAAGAGTTTTCATCGTCCGACAGAACAGCGTCCGATCGAGGTCAGAGAGTTGGCAAGTCATTGTGGAATTTTTCGGACGTCCGATGCAGTTGATGTGCGTCCGATGGCATGCGTCCGATGGCAAGCGTCCGATCCTTCCGGACGTCCGATGCTTCCTTACGAGTGTCCGACAGAGCTTCCTTCTTGATGTTCTTTGTTCTTTCGGACGTCCGACAGATTCCTTTCGGCCGTCCGACCTGATTGTCCTGTTTTTGCTTCTCCTTTTGGTTGTTTTGCATCTCATGACATATTCGTACCTGATTCTTTGGTAGACAGAAACACTTATATTTGAAGAAGATTAGAATAACAAAATTATCATACTTAAAAGACAGTATCTTTGATCGGTACAAAACAATGACTAAATACGTTTATATTATTCCAATCTTGTTTGCCACATCCAAAGCATCGTAGTCTGGAGTCAATCGAACATATGCTTTCTTTGTTCCATCAGGCTTGATCAAAGTGTTCACTTTCTTGGTCTGTATTTCAAAGAACTTTTGTGATCATCAAAACCAAGAATAACATTCTGTAACCAGTAAATTTGACCAAGATCCAATGAAAATCGGGTTGAGTTGTCTTCATGAAAGTTGTAACCCTTTGTCTTAGCTTCGAGACGGTACTAGTACACCTTGATCCAATCACTATAGCTCCAGTTATGGTCAAAACCGTGTAACCCGTTTTCATACCATTTTCATTTCCGCGGACGCGCACATGCATTTCTTGGCTGTTTTTGCCATTTTGGCTGTTTTAGTCCTTATTTCCATTTGTGATGGTTGTTTCACTGATGGTTGAGTATAATCTTCTGTCACAGGCAGTGATGAACCGGATGGAGTCGGTGGACCCGTATAAAATTCTTGATTTACGTGCTAACTGTTTTGTGTGAGTAATTGGTTTCATTAATGTGATAAATTATCAAAGTGATTTGTATATGTTAAATGGGTATTTAAGCGAGAGTGTACTTTATCTCACTCGACCTAAACCCATCCTTTGTTGTTGTTTTAATATGTGAGAATACATGCTTTTTGTTGAGTGTCACCCTTTTGCTGTGTGCTGTTGGGTTGATTTCATGACTTGAGTTGAATCCCATGTACTGTGTGCTATTGGGTTGAGTACTTTGTTATGTACTTTATTGAGAGATATCATCTATTGAGAGATTTGATATCTCAGGGCTTGGTTCCGGTCCGGTTCCAAGGATAGACGGACTATTCGAGCTAGCCGGAGGTTGGTCGAAATTAGTTCCATGCTAACCTTGGGATTTCGTTCTTTGTTAAATCTTTGATTAAAGCTAAATAATTTGTTTCGTTCGAGCTACTGTGTGCTGTTGACTGGCCAACGGTGGTTGATAAAGTGAATGGGGAAAGTAAGTGGAGTCTACGGACCATGAGTATTTTGGTTGATGGAGTGTCAACAGGCGGTCAAGCTCGGAAAAAAGAACTGGTTTTGAAGTCACCCGTATCCTACCATTGTGATGTTACATTTCTGTCTATTGATCTGAAATATCTTGGTTTACATATTTATTTGGATGTGATTTTACGTTTTACCCCCGATTACTTGCTAAACATATAACTTACCCCATTCCATTTATTTTCCTTGGCAGGGGACCGACGCGTGGATCGCTCGGGAAGGTGTTTAGACTTTTGGTTATAGAATAGTTGAATATGTACTTGTTATAAGTTGACTACTAAGATGTATATATTAAGTTGAAGTTATGACCAAAATACCCTTGACTGCCAAATGTACAGTGTTGCGGACAGTTTCTGTTTTCCTCTGAGATGTCACATTTTGACCTTGAAAATGGACGAACTGGTTGTTGATGTCTTCATGAGACTTGTAATTCTCTGTCTTAACTTCGAAAAGGTATAAAGTTTACCCAAAACCGATAGACGTAACTTTAGTTATGGCCAAAATGCCAAGAGACATCAAATCTGCCATTTTGCTATTTGCCTTTAAACATGATTTCCGGTTGCCGTATTAAGACTTGTGTTGTAATTAGATTCTTTTCAACCTAATTGAAGGGCTATTGTGGTAATATTACCTATGTGTGACATTGGGGCTGATTTGAGGAAAATAATGAAGCCATAAATGGCTGAAAAATAGGTAAACACATGGGGCATGCCGCCAAATTTTCGTTAGAGGTATAAACCAGTTTTTAGAGTTCTGGTTCTGTAACCAGTAAATTTGACCAAGGTCTAATGAAAATCGGGTTGAGTTGTTTTCATGAAAGTTGTAACCCTTTGTCTTAGCTTCGAGACGCTACCAAGTACACCTTGATCCGATAACTACAACTCCAGTTATGGTCAAAACCGTGTAACCCATTTTTATTTCCACGCATGCGCACATGCATTTCTTGGCTGTTTTACTCCTTATTTCCATTTGTGATGGTTGTTTCACAGATGGTTGAGTATAATCTTCTGTCACAAGCAGTGACGAACCGGATGGTGTCGGTGGACCAGTATAAAGTACTTGATTTACGTGCTAACTATTTTGTGTGAATAATTGAGTTTATTTATGTGATAAATTGTCAAAGTGACTTGTATATGTTAAATGGGTACTTAGGCGAGAGTGTACTTTATCTCACTCGACCTAAGCCCATCCTTTGTTGTTGATTTAATGTGTGAATACATGCCTTTTGTTGGGTGTCACCCTTTTGCTGTGTGCTGTTGGGGTGATTACATGGCTTGAATTGAACCCCTTGTACTATGTGCTGTTGGATTGAGTACTTTGTTATGTACTTTGTTGAGAGATATCATCTATTAAGAGATTAGATATCTCAAGGTTTGGTTCTAACCCGGTTTCTAGGGTAGACGGACTATTTGGGCTAGCCGGCGATTGGTCGAATTAGTTCCATGCTAACCTTGGGATTTTTGTTCTTTGTTAAAGTTTTGATTAAAACTAAATAATTTGTTTCGCTCGAGCTGCTGTGTGCTGTTGATAGGCCAGCGGGGGTTGATAAGGTGAACGGGGAAAGTAAGTGGAGTCTACGGACCATGAGTATTTTGGTTGACGAAGTCTCAACAGGCGCTCAAGCTCGGAAAAATGAACTGGTTTTGAAGCCACCCGTATCCTACCATTGTGATGTTACATTTCTGTCTTTTGATTTGAAATATCTTAGTTTACATATTTATTTGGATGTAATTTTACGTTTTACCTCCGGTTACTCACTAAGCATATAGTTTACCCCATTACATTTATTTTCCTTGGCAGGGGACCGACGCGGGGATCGCTTGGGAAGGTGTTTAGACTTTTGGTTATAGAATAGTTGAATTTGTACTTGTTATAAGTTGACTAGTAAGATGTATATATTAAGTTGAAATGGATGACCAAAATACCCTTGACTGCCAAATGTACAGAGTTGCAGACAGTTTCTGTTTTCCTCTGAGATGTCACATTTTGACCTTGAAAATGGATGAACTAGCTGTTGATGTTTTCATGAGACTTGTACTTCTCTGTCTTTGCTTCGAACTTGCTGTTAAAGTTTACCCTAAACCGATAGGCGTAACTTTAGTTATGGCTGAAACGCCAAGAGATGTCAAATCTGCCATTTAGCTATTTGCCTTTAAACTTGATTTCCGGTTGCCGTGTTAAGACTTTTGTTGTAATTGGATTATTTTGATCCTAATTGAAGGGCTATTGTGGTAATGTTGCCTATGTGTGACATTGAGGCTGATTTATGGAAAATAATGAAGCCATAATTGGCTGAAAAATAGGTAAACACAAGGGGCATGCCGCCAAAATAGGTAAAAACCAGTCTTTAGAGTTCTGGTTCTGTAATCAGTAAATTTGACCTAGATCCATTGAAAATCAGGTTGGGTTGTCTTCATGAAAGTTGTAACCCTTTATCTTAGCTTCGAGACGCTACCTAGTACACCATGATCCGATAACGACAGCTCCAGTTATGGTCCAAATCGTTTAACCCGTTTTCATACCATTTTCATTTCCGCGCACGCGCACATGTATGTCTTGGCTGTTTTTGACGTTTTGGCTGTTTTAGTCCTTATTTCCATTTGTAATGGTTGTTTGACTAATGGTTGAGTATAATCTTCTGTGACAGGCCACGAACCAGACGGAGTCGGTGGTCCCGTATAAAGTCCTTGATTTACGTGCTGACTGTTTTGTGTGAGTAATTAGTTTATTTATGTGATAAATTGTCAAAATGACTTGTATATGTTAAATGGGTACTTAGGCGAAGGTGTATTTTATCTCACTCAACCTAAACCCATCCTTTGTTGTTGATTTAATATGTGAGAATACATGTCTTTTGTTGAGTGTCACCCTTTTACAGTATGCTGTTGGGGTGATTAAATGATTTGAGATGAACCCCTTGTGCTATGTGCTGTTGGGGTGAGTACTTTGTTATGTACTTTGTTGAGAGATATCATCTATTAAGAGATTGGATATATCAGGGCTTGGTTCCAACTCGGTTCCAAGGATAGATGGACTATTCGAGCCAGTCGGGGCTTGGTCGAAGATAGTTCCATACTAAATTTGGGATTTAGTTCTTTGTTAAAGCTTTGACAAAAGCTAAGTTATTTTGTTTCGCTCGATCTGTTGTGTGCTATTGACTGGCCAGCGGGGGTTGATAAGGTGAACGGGGAAAGTTAAGTGGAGTCTACGGACCATGAGTACTTTGGTTGATGGAGTGTCAATAGGCATTCAAACTCGGTGAATTGAACTGGTTTTGGAGCCACCCGTATCCTACCATTGTGATGTTACTTCTCTGTTATTGATGTGAAATATCCTGATTTACTTGTTTAATTATGTGAGTTTACATTTTTACCCCTGATTATTCACTAAGCGTATAACTTACCCCATTCTATTTGTTTTCCTTAGCAGGGGGCCGACGCGGGGATCGCTCGGGAAGGTGTTTAGTGTTTTGATTATAGATGAGTTGAACTTGTACTTGTTATAAGTTGACGAGTAAGATGTATATAGTTGTCATGGTAGTTGTAGTTATCAGCTTTTCCAGGGTTTACTTTCTGGTACTCGTGGTATGTATGACTTGATGTATTGGTTTATGCAACTTTTGAAGATGTAATCGTTTAAACAGAACTTTCTTTTGGCATGAATCTAATTTCTAATTTTAGAGTATCGAGTCTTGGCGCGAGTTAGACATGCGTCCTGCCTATACCCTCGGGTTCGCCCTTGAAAGAAGTGGGGGCGTCACATGTTTGGTCCTACACAAATTGCTAACTTGACTGGTAAGAGATATTGCTTAGTCATTATTGATGATTATTCTAGATACACTTAGGTGATTTTTCTTGCTCACAAAGATGGTACGTTCAAAAAAATTTCGTTTCCTTATTTGTAAAAGTTCAAAATCTGCTTAGTTTAAATATTGTTAAAATTAGAAATGTCAATTGTTCAGAATTTAAATGTTGTGACTTTTCAAAATTTTGTAATTACACTTTAGACACTTTAGAGTCATTTGCACTTCATATTAGCATGCATTTTTTGTATTTTCTCTTTTGATGTTTCAAGTACTCTGTACTAATAGATCTTGGTTAACATTAATGGTTTTTAGTTGAATTGCTAATATATTTTCATTGATATTTCTCTGTTTGGTACTTCTTTTGGTATTAATTCTCTTTTTTTGGCTGATGATTGATGTTGGTATATTGGTGATTGCTGAATTTTGGTATCATTTCTCTATTTTTGATTGGTATTTTGGATTCTCTATTATGGCAACTACATTATAGATTATGATTGCTGGATTTTACTCTCATCTTATGATAACAAAAAGGGAGAGAAATGGACGCTATGTGAAAGGGGGAGTTTTTCTGACATTATGAGAAATGGACGCAATGAGTGAGGGGGAGTTTATGCTCATATGCTGAATTTTTTTCTTCCTTTCTTCCATTCATTGTTTTGTTATCATCAAAAAGGGGGAGAATATTGATCTTAGTCCCTAGCTTTTGATGTTCACAAAACAAATGAATGATACTAATATCTCTTCCAGATATACTTTCAGTTATGAAGCAAATCAGATTCAAAGATCAAGTGTAATTGAAAGAAACAAAGGTTGCTGAAAGCTATCAGACACTTGTGAAGACAGGATCGGACATCCGATAATCATTGCGCAACTTCGGATGCATGAAAAACTCCATCACCGGACATCCGAAAGAAATAAGACATTCCCCCTAATTCACTGACCTCGATTGGACGCAAGCATCGGACGTCCGATAGGATCTTTCAAACTCGACGAAAGTTGTCGGACGCTCATAAAGACAATATCGGACATCCGATAGAATTGAGATATTCCTTCTAACTCATTGTCTGCTTTCGAACGCAAGCACTGGACGTCCGATAGAATTGAAGAAGATTTTTCAAACTCACTGCCTGCTATTGGACGCATGCTTCGGTTAGTTGACTCTTCAACTACTTTCTATTCGTTAGAAGTATTAATGAATCATTTTCTTGGTCTCCTATAAATAGAGCATGGGCAGAAATTTCAAATAATTTTTGCACACTGAAAATACAAAAAAAATATATAGTAGTGTTAGTGAGAAAACACTCTCTAAGGAAAATTTGTAGTTTTGGTGGTGTGAAATTCATTGTAAGCTTTCCATTTATAAGTGAATATTTCAATAGTATACCTTTGTGAGGGTTGTCCTGAGGGATAGTTAAACTTCTTAACTTGACCAAGTGGAGATTAAAGTAAGGAGGAAGTGAACTTTTCTTTGTACACAAGATTGGTTGTATTTCATCAATTTGAAGAAACTTGTTTGAATTGATCTTCAAGTTCAAGAGGAGCTTAGTAGTCAATTGGTTTGTAATTCCTTTCTTCTCATTTACTTATTGTTATGTTGTGGACCTTAAATTACTTATCTCTTATACTTCTCTCAAGTGATATTGTTCATTCATTGATTGATTCATTGTGTAATCACTTAGAAAAAAAGGGTAAATTTCATATTGAACCAAAAAGTGCTCGTAACTTGATTAGTTTCTTAATCAACCTAATTCACCCCTCTCTTAAGTTATTTTCGATCCTTACATATCTCCAATGGCCATAAAAACCAATTGAACAGATTCTTCTTCCTCTTCAATTTCACCATCGGAGTGGCATTCATTCCATATAAATTGGAAGTTGTTGAATCTTGGTTTTCTTTCAACTCTCCCTATTTTCTTCTTCTTCATTGGATACTCACTAATGTAGTATCCAAGTTGGCCGCATTCATAGCATTTGTCATCTTATTTTTTGTTGACCTCTTGTTTTCTTGTATTGTTGAATTGATTGAAATTCGAATTGCTAAGTCCTCTCTTTTTGAATCTCCTTTTGTTGAGGATTCTCTTGAAACTTTTTGTGATGAGAGCTAGTTCATTGTCATCCATATCTTCATCATCTAGTGAAACAGAGTCGTCATCATCTTGAGATACTTTCAGTACGATGCTCCTTTTCCTTTTGCATCTTCTTCTTCTTGTACCTTGGTCTTTAGGTTCAACTCATAAGATGTTGGAGAGTTTATAAGAGATTCAATAGGCATTGAATTTAAATCTTTTGGCTCTTCAATGATAGTCACTTTACTCTCCCAATCTTTAGACAAGATATTCAAGATTTTTCTATTTTTCTCTCCTAAGGAGTATTTCCTTTCCAAAACCTCTAAATCATTAATAAAATTATTGAATCTACAATACAATTTATCAATATCTTCATGAGGTTCCATCTTAAATGACTCATATTTAGTAATCAAGATAGATTTTTTCTGTTCTCTAACATTCTCACTGCCTTCATGAATTTCTCTCAATTTGTTCCAAATTTCTTTAGCTGACTTACAACTCTTGACTCTACTAGATTCATTTGAGTCTAAAGCACTATATAACATATTCATAACTTTTGCATTTAAGGTGAGATACTTTCTATCCTCTGTAGTCAATTCGTTTCTTATTTTTGGTCTAGATTTATGAGTGTTTTTGTGACTCCTCTATTTCTCCCTAAAGCGGACCAAAGGGTATCGGTGGGACGCCTGCCCAACTCTCGTCAGGACTCAGTACAATTCCAATTCAAACTTAAAGATAATGACTAATAACGAAATTGAAATAAAGACAAGAAGTCATCTCCATATATGAATATTCAATCTTACATCACAAGTTTCGAAATACAACCACCTTTCCAAAATACACAACTTTCAAAAGATATCTAGTCCAGTACATTTAAAACCCTAATCAAAAGTGCCTCAAGTCGGCTTCTCCAAAACTCTTTCCATCTCAGCCGCTGCTAAGGAAAACAAATCTAATGGGATGAGCTAACACTCAATGAGGCCAAGAAAACATGCAAAACACATAGTTTAAGTAGCAATGGCATTTAAGCAAGAATTAAAGTTGTAACATTCAAGCAATTCACAATTTTCAATTAAACACATTCAATGAGGATACAGGAGCTCTCAGGAGCTAAGTTCCACTTGCTTCGCCAAATCTCGATCGAATACCTTCCCGCGATGACACTCCGTCAATCGGGTCGGCGTTTAAGTTTGTAGAACTTCACTTAACGTCAATTCCGTCCACCATACACCGCACCGGGCCCGAACATTAAGAAAAGGCACTACTATGCGAGTAGGCCAAGCAAGATCTCTCAATAGATCAACCTTACAGTTATCTCATGGTTCACCAAACTCCTCGACCAAACCCTTGCTGGCTCGAGTTGCAAGGTCGACCAATTGAGATTTGGGCGTCCCCACAGTTCAGTTATAAGTCGAGGAGATTCATTCCAACGACATACAGGCAATTCAGTTATAAGTCGAGTAGATTCACTCCAACGACATGCAAGCAGTTCAGATACAGTTCAGTTACAAGCAGTTCAGTTCAGTTGTTCAATTAGTTAAAAGAGAACGAGTGCAATAAAGTACATACTCGACTCAACAGTTATAAGCCATTCAATCCATAAGAAGCAAGTTACATAATTACAACAGATCATGCACTTGACACTCACCAAGTCAAGATAAGAGTAGGTGAATGACCAATTAAGTTGTTAAGCATCCGCTTCAAGATTCTCTTGTAGATCTCCTTTAGCGCCTGAACAATTAACAAGTATTCTCACTCAAAACCATGTATTTACCAATAAAGAAGGTACACTTATTTAGACTAGTCAATACCTCAAACAAAGAACCTTAACCACTCAAAATAAATGTTCAAAAGCGAGAATTTATTAACACAAGAAAAATTGATTTCCTCCATAAAATCGAATTTAAAACGATCAATCAATATCAAAGGATAGGGAAGAGTTTTCAAAAACTCATTTCCTATCGAGTCGGAAAATTTTCAGTTTTGCACGTCAAATTTAGAAAAATCAGAACTTGCACTCAATAGGTCCAAAATTGGAAAACTTTACACTTTTGGAATCTTGGTTCAATGTCCTAAAAGTTCTTAGAAGATACTTTCCCATGATTCCAAATGGAAGACATTCAAATTTTAGCTCAAAATGGCTGATTTAAGCATACAAGGCAGTTTCAGTCTTGTTTTTTGGTAAAGTTTGGAAATTCGGCAAAATTCACAGAAAGTGAACTAGCCTTTGAAATTCATAACACAATATAAGTTCCAAATAGAGTTTCAAACAGGACAAACAAAACTAAATTCGGAGTTTTGAGCATTGAGATATAATAGTCTAAAGTCAGCTGGAATTTGAGCACAAATAAGAAATTTCTAGATTTGAAAAGCAAATTTTGGGACATCATTTGGGTATCAAAATGGTCTTAGAATAACACCAAATTTAGTACAATTAAACTTCCTTAGGAGGACTACTCCTCTATTAATTTTCATGTAAAAACTTGTATGGGAAGGTAGTTAACAAAACTACCAAAATTTAGGAAATTTTAAAAGCTAATCTGTCTTCTTGCATTCTTTCATTTTTCAAACACTTTGCACCATAAAATCAGTCCCATTTTGGTTCATTTGTGAAAATAAGGTCCAAGAAAAATCTCATAAGCAATTGGTAGTTGGTTGACATCAAAATCTCGAAATACAACATCCCTCCAACAACTAAACCAGTTGGCCAGCAAACAGAAGGGTTTTCCAGCTTTGCCATAGTTTGGAAATTGAACCATATTTTACTCAATACAACTCAGAATTGAGAATGGTTAGTGGCGTTGAAAACTAGATTCAAAAGGGTAAATTTCATCAGAATAGGTCATTTTCGAAATCAGTTTATAAATCAGAGAAAACAGAGCCACAAAATGCAGCTTCTACCTTTCTCTCGGATGGACCATCAGAACATGACAGCAACTTTGCCAACACACTACGGCTCACTCATTTCGAACTAAAAAGTGAATTTTATACTGTTGCAAAGCTAAAATTGTCTAGTTTCAAATGCCATAAACGAAACCCGATTTTGATATCTGTACAAAGAGATATGTTTGATCAAAGAGACACTGTTCAGACTGCCTAGACACGTTTTCCAGATTTCTTTACATTTCGAAATTTCAAGTTTTACTTAACCAATTCAAATGATTTTTGGTAGAAACTTTCTACACACAATATAAACATATATACATCAGTTTCACAGCAAAACAACCCACAGAATTTCAAAATAAAGGAATGGCAAAAACAGGACAGATTCGGCCAGCATTCCTATGCAATTTCCTTCGATCTTTCCTTCAATTTCTAACCTTAACACTCATTGCAAACACACTAACATACATTTTAACATCATGGCAGTCCTTATATAACCAAGGTGGGAGTTCATAGAGCCCACTTCAACCAATCCAATCCAAATAACAACAACAAGAAGGAAGCTACAAGCTTCAAAACCAAGCATGAAACTCTTTAAAGCCAAGAAATGAAAGATTGGATGAGTTGAGGTGTATACCTCTTGAACCCTTGAAGAACTAGAAATTTTTTATCACAAAATGTGAGGGTCCAAAAATTTAATTTTCGATTTAATTGTGGTTAGAAGTTGAAGCTTGACAAAATTGACCAAGAGACAAAAGCAAAACTTGGATTTAACTTGGCACTTTGACTAAGTTATATTAACCAAGACAAGACCAAAAACAACATGAAAGAAAGAGAGGGGAGGGGAAGTCAGGCAAGCTGGACAAGAAAAAGAGACAGAGAGAGAACCGTGAGAGAGCGAGAGAAAATAGAGAGGAAAAGGGAGAAAAGCAAGAGGAAATCTAGGAATTCAATCAACCATTTATCCCTCCAATTATGTGTGAAAGCAAGGAGAAGGAACGATTGACTGCTGGTTGTCTTCATCATCTCTGTCCAGCTTTGTTTCTTGAAGAATGAAAGGTAACTTGACTTCCGAGCTCTCAATTTTTATGGTATAGCTTGTAGTAGTAACTAGAAGTTGGAGTTACTAAACTAGGAACTGATTTCATAGCTGGAAATTTGTGGGTTGCAATTGATTGAATGAATTTGGCAATTTTTGATTACTGTTCCAGATTTCTTGTTTGAAATTGGCTTGAATATTCGGGTATGATGAAGGCTAAATTAGCCTTAGAACAAAACATGGAAGTTGTATAGAATTGAATGTAGATTATGCCTGTAGATTTTCAGCTCAATCGGAATAGGGTACCTTGTGAAATGACTATTTTACCCCTGCTGCCCTGTTTTTGTCAGACATGATAATCTGCATCCATAATCCGTAATTGCTTCGTTTGGCTGGGAAGATGAATGAATTAGTTTTTGGTGCCTTCTTAAGAATTGTAGCTTGTATCTTAGATTTCAAATAATTTTGGAATTACCCGAATCGGAGTTGTGTGTGCTGAGATATGATTGAATGAATCAGAACTACTAGTTGAATTTCACAGTGAGCTTCGAACTGGAAAATCTGGGGGCTGTTTGGGTAAATTTGGCTAGGTTAGGGTGGGAACTGAATTGAGATGTCTTCATGAGAATTGTAGAGCTATGTCTTAGCTTCGAAACAGTATATTGTTTGTTTCAATCCGATAAGTGTAGCTCAAGTTGTGCTTAAATTGCTAAAAGGTGACAGTGATATGTGACATTGAACTTTGTGTTTTAGGAATTGGATTTGGACAATAATCAATTGTGGTGAATGGGGATCATGAGCGGTGATTGGTGAGTGTTCCTTATTTGTTAATATCTTTCCTCAAGTATTTTAGTTAAATGTGCCCCTTTGTTTATTTAAATGTATTTGCCGTTACTAAAAGGGTTTGCTAAATGGATTTGTGAACTATATTCTCTTTATAAGGTGCGTGTGTACTTTATCGCACTCACCTAAGGACATGTGTTTGATTTGAGCAATTGGGATTTATTGTATTAGCTTCCTTATGTGATTAAATGTGATTAAATGAGACTTAGACGGGGGTGTATCTTGTCGCACTCGATCTAGGTCTCAATATTTCGATATTGGATGTGTGATATGTGGTTGGATGTATATATGTGATAAATCTTGTTTTATTACATGTTTGGGTTGTTAATTATTGCAAGGTATTCCTTAATTTGAATGGATGAACTTGTGTGTGTTTAAGTATAGCAAGAGGAAAATTTTCTGTTTTGAATCTTTCATGTTGGCCGAAATTTTTGGGACAAAATTTCAGATTTTTTGAGCTTTTATTTGAGTTAAAGTTTGCCAAAATAATGGATTTTAAGTGTATTTGGTTTGATTAAACTGATTAGCTCTTCAAAGGAAAAGAAAGGAGTGAACTTGTTAAAGTGAAAACTGGAAATTTACTTTCTGGAACATCAGGCCAGTTTCGAGAAAAGGTTATCCTTTAGTGTATACCACTCCAAATTGAGTCCTGTTTGTTTGGTTTGAAACTAGACATATAAGGCTACAATCCATGTAAATTTCAGGGGCTAACTCATTTTCTGTGATTTTTGGTGAATTTTCCAAATCCGCTGGAAAAATAGAATTTTCCCTGCCCTGCATTTTACTATAGCAGTCTATTGACGGAAAAACTGGGCAAAATCCGTATGGAATCTCATCAAGGTGTCTTCTACAAAGTTTTAGTCCTTTCAATTAGGTTTCCAACGGTATCAACCAAGCAAATTTTGGACTTGTAAATATTAAGTTATGATTTTCTAATGGTTTCGGCCATAAACCTCCAGTTTCCTGATTTTTACAATAAATATGAAAATGACTTGATATTTTTGCTTGGCCTTGAATATGCACATGAATGATCGTGATTATACATGTCTCAGGTGAATACGAGAACTACGAAGAACTCGTTTAGCCGCTTCATTTTTTTCCTCTCTCTCACGACTTTTGGTGAGTATCAAGTGCATGTGAAGTGTTTAAATGAAATGTTTCTCGTACTTGCTAGTTAATGAGGCTAGGGTGTACTTTATCGCCCTTGTCCTCTCTTTCATGAAATTGCTTACTTGATAAGTGATACGTGTTACATGTGAATGCAAATGAAAGTGTTTTTCGTGAGCATTGAGCGGCAGAATGTATCATGCCCTTTTAGGATAGGAGGTACCGTTCATCCCGTCTCAATGCTATGACCAAATCTTATCGATTGGAGCTTCGTCTCATCGACCTAAAAGTGAATCGGGGGGATGCCCCAACCCATTGGCTAGCCTTGTAACTCGAGTCGGCAAGGGTTTGGTCGAGAAACTTGGTGAACCTTGGGAAGTGTTTTAGCTTGATCCAAATAAGGGGTCTTGCTAGGTATACTTGTTAAGTGATACCACCTACATGCTTGTTTGGTTACGGATCCAAGAGGGTATCATGGTGGCTGGAGGTAGTAAGTGGAGTTCTACATGGATAACTGTGAAAGTTGACGGAAGGTCAACTACCTGAGCTTGGATTGCGCGTGGATTAGCTCCTGAGAGCTCCCGTATCCTTTTATTGTGATTAAATTTCCTACTTGCTTAATGTTTCGCGGTTACTTGTTACTCGAGTTATTGCTTTATATTGTGTCTTTGCTCGCATGCTTGCATGTTTATCCCTTGGCCTCACTGAGCGTTAGCTCACCCCAATTTGTTTTCCTTAACAGGTTTGGAAGTGAAAGTCTGAGGCTTAATTAGTGACCCCCAAAACTAATTTTCTCCCCATAGGGCTCGAGGCATAGGAAGGGCTTGTAGTACGTATTCATGTGAATGGTTGGTTCATCGCTTGTACTGTTGCAGTTTTAGTTCTGCCTTGTTTATTATTTGAGACTGCGATTGTACTTATACTTTTGTGAGAACTGAGGACCTTAGTCTTATTCGAGAAAGTTGTATTGCTTTGATCTCTTAAGGTTTTAGTTGATAGTGTAATTGATTAGTTTCCGCTTCGCTTTTGATATGTAAATTTTGGAACATTTGATGTATATTTGAGATTTATCTTGTAATTCATTTGAGGACTGTAGTGAACGACTAAGTCCCGGCGAAAGGTGAGCAGGCGGCCCGACGAACCCTTTGGTTCCCCTTAGGGGGAGGTGGGGCTGTCACAGTTGGTATCAGAGCTCTAGGCTTTAGATCTCTGTCTCTAAAAGTTTTGGATGCCGGACTGTGGGAATCGGGTTAGTTTGAATATTAAGTGAAAAAGTGAAGTAGTGAGCAATTGTGGTTTCGATGGTTATTAAGATTCAATAATTGGGGATTATTGTGCTAGACTAGCAAGAGAGAAAAAGATTGTAAGAGATTAAACACTGTTTAAAAGATAGTAAGTAAATTTCTTGAATAATGGCATTGGCTAGGAGGCGTTCTTGATTTAAGGACTTATGGGGAAATAAATGATTAATTTGTTTGGGATAACCTTTAGTGCTTGATCTTTGCCACTAGATATACTATAGAGTTGATGTACCTTGTTCTTGCCTTGGGAACATGAATGCAATTATGTCTTGGAATTAGGAAGGCCTAGTTAAGTACCTAGTTAAGTATGTGGTGACTCGTGCTTGTTAAAGGATAGATATTACGATGGAATGCAGAACTTTAATTGAAAAGATAGTTGATGTAGCCCTAATGTTCAAAATGAGGTTGGCCTTACCTAAGGGAATTAAGCCCTCTCGCTCAGTTGCAAGCTAGACTATGGAGCACGATCTTTTATACCTTTTGTTTATGATAATTGGGGTGATGCTTGTGCTTTGGCCTGTATATTTTGTTAAGCATGATATTTGTTCCCTTTTGAAGTATTTGAATGCTATAATTTATGTACCTGATCATGTTGGCTTGTTAACTTGTTTGTTAGTACACATGCAAAGTTTTATTTTCATTATCGACTCATGCAATGACATGATCTCATTTTGGCTGATTGTTGTCCCTCTTGTATGACCTTGTTCATAAAACAAAAATTGATTTGTATGTCATCTGATCTATTGACTGTTCCTGTGAAAATATGAAGTGTGCTTTGATTGATTTTCAAGTTTTAAATCACATTTGTCCTTCATTGGACATACTTAGATTTATATATTTATATATTTATTCATTTACTAGAGTTATCCACTAGTTATTTATTTATTTATTACTTTTGGTCCTCCGTAAGAATTAGAAATAAAGGGTAGAAGCGATCGAGACTGTGGGCCAGGGGGCCAGACAAACCCCAAAGCGTGGAAGATAATTGGGAAATAAAGTTGAGGTTAAGTGAATGATGACAAATAGATAACTAGTGGAGTGTATATTGAATTATTAGAATTAAAAACGAGTAACTGCAAGGAGGTAAACTAGTGGATGAGATAAGATGTTATTAAGAAGTATCAATTAGTGCGAATGTGACAAATAACACCATATCCACCGCTCTTTCCGTGCAAAACTTCAATTGATCTTCATTCTATCATTTCATTTTGATTTTTATAAGAAACAAGTTAGAGAAAAGTTTTGCTTCAATTTGTCTTCATTCTTACCTCCATCTTTCAAGAAAGTCACCAAAACAAATTCCCCCTCTCTTCCTTCTCTTAATTGATCCTTTTAAAATGAAAGAGAAGAAATTTTTCAGCAATTTCCTCCACCTTTTGTTCCTTCCTAGCCAGTTCGGATTTTGAATAGACATCTGGACAGAAATACTACCACTTGGAGTTTATTCAATTTAACTCGATCAAACGAATGCCCAATCATCAAACTCAGTTCCTAACCTGTTAAATTCGACTTCCAAATATCGATCCAAGTTCTATCGCAAGAACCTAGGGTTATTGAACCAATTTATTTCTAACCCTTAAAGGCACCAAAGCTGGAAGTACCCACTAGAGCAGCCAACAAAAGCTTACGATTTTTCTTCTATTCTCCCTTATTGAACTTTGCTCTACCTTGGTTTCTTTCTTTTCTTGGTCTCTTGGTCACCGAGCCTCACTTTTCTTTCTACCTTTATTATTGTCTTGCCTTACTTAGCTATTAAGAAGACTCCAAGATATTTATTCCACTGGCCAAAGTCCAAGCCAAATAGCGAAGGAAGATTTTGATTTTTTTTTCCCAGGAATTTTGTTCCAAGATCCCCTATATCCAACTTTACTTGCATCTTGGTTAAGTTTGAAGGAGAGACAAAATTTATGGTAAACTTTAGAGATCTAAGACTTGTTATAATTAGGGTTGGAGCTTTGTATGAGATAGGTGTTTGAACTCGTTAGATTTACAAGTTTATGATTAAATTCAATGATTCTTGGTTAATTGAGCTTGGGTTATTAAAGGGATTCCTTGGAATTTGATTACTAGGCTAGATGCCTCGGGAATTCTCTATACTTCATAGTGTAAAATTTTAGTGAATCTTGGCGAATAAGATAAGAGAGCTTGATATATGTTGATTATTGGATATTGTGATTAATTCATGAGATTGATGAATTATAATAGGGAAGTGATGATAGGATCGGTGAAAATTTTTAGTAGTATCTCTGCTGGCCGAACATGTTTAGTACCTTAAGCCCTGTTTTCTTACAAATCATTAGCAAAATTTTGCTTAATATTTTAAATGTTAGTTCTTGAAAATGAAATTTGAAGTTGAAAGGAAATAATTTTTAAGCCTGGTTTTGCTAAAATTTTTCCAAAAAGGAACACCGTACAGTTTTAAAATTTGTGATGCATGTGACAACCCCACCTCCCCCTAAGGCAAACCAAAGGGTTCGGCGGACCGCCTGCCCAACTCTCGCCGGAACTCACTCACACACTATAGTCCTCAAACAAAGTACAATATAAATATCAAATATTACATCAAATTCCCCAAGAATTACATATCATAACTGAAGCGGAAACTAATTCTAAGCGTGGAACGTACACATACATCCACTTCAATTCCATACAGTCACACTAATCCAACTATTACACAAAATGAATCCAAATCTAAACTGTACAAGATATATGTCATCCAATCACGTGAATAAGTACTACAAGCCCTTCCTTCGCCTCGATCCCTGTGGTGGGGAATAAAACATTTTTGGGGTGAGCTAGAAGCTCAGCGAGTAACCAGTCAAATCAGTAATCAAATCAGTTTCATAATAGTTCATTTCAATGATGTCATGAATCAGTAATTAAATGTCCGTTTATTGCTCTCGTGAGCCAGTGAAATCATTGTACTTAAACATCCAATACGCAAATTGATCAGTTAACAGTGAAACAGTGATAGGGGGCCATTTGCTCCAGGTAAACAGTGGTGGAGACGTTGGTTCTAAGCACACGAATTCCAAGTACTCCTTTGAGCCAAAACATGTCATGAACTCACATGCAAGTACACATGATATGCAATCGAGTAAATAATACAAGAAACAGTTCATAAGTAGCTTTGGAAATAGTTTGGGGTCACTCACCAACCACGGCTCAGGAATCATCCATCATATATCATTTCCTTGCTCAAGTTCAAGCCCTTCAACTCAAACTCAAAGCAATCAAATGCTTTCAAAAATTGGACAGCATATCCCCTTAATTTCCTTACTTTTCCATCCTACAAGCAACACCAATTCATCTCAAATTAACCACATACACATCATAAACTATCAAATACACCTTTCGGCACAATAACCATAACTGAAGCTACACTTATCGGAATGAAATGAATCTTATGGCGTTTTGAAGCCAAGACATATACCTACATTTCATATGAAGACCTCCAGATCCAAATCATGCACTTTCAGGGTCAAAAATGGAAATTTCCACAAAAACAGAAATCTGGCTGCGAAACAGGGCTTATGGGTAGTCAAGGGTATTTCGGTCATTTCACATGATACAGTACTCCGATTGAGCTGAAATTTTGTAGGCAGCTAGTTAACACCATTACCAATAACTTTCATGTTTTAGGCAAGCACTGATTCTGTATCTAGCATGCCCAAGTAAATCCGGTCAGAACAGGGCAGATTTAAAACCCTAAACTTGGAATTTCCGCACAAAACTGAAATTTTCCGCAAACAATCATGACTAACATATACAAGCTCCATTTTATACCATAACAGACTATCATACCATGATTAAACCATGATCATCATGTAAAATCAGAAAATCTCCATTAAATCAGAAATTTAACAAACACTACTTAAATCCATGAAGTCTTCCACAAATTAACATGTTAAGCCACTAGAAACCACTAATCTATCCTTATTAAAAACAAAAGGGAAATTTCTTAGCAACTTACCTTTACAACTCAAGAAAGATAGTAGCTTAGGTTTCTTTCTCCCAAAACAACTCCACCAATAGCTTTAAACCTTCTTAGTGAGCACTTGTATGGAGTAGATTCAAGTTTGGTTGGTTGAAACTCAAGATTTGAGGAAGAATTGAAGTTGAAGTTGAAGAAACTCTCTCTTGTTCTTTCCTCTTCATAAATTTCGGCCAAGGCAATGAAAATGGAAAGAAATTGGGTCAAAATTTGGTTTAATAAAGGTTAAGACAAGTCCAATGTCCAATGTTTCAAGGACAAATGGCATCTAACGGTTAATCCTCATCTTGTTGTCTTCCAATGATTAATCCCTCTAGGTAACCTCTAATTATTTCCTAGCACCTTGTAAAATAATATTTCTTGATACAAAACTTCAATTAATCGGCAAAAATTTATCGCACTTAACGCACTAGTGGGGCCCACATCCATAATACGCTTCAAACTTAATATGAACTAACTTAAACTAGAAAAATGATTTAAAAACTCAATTTACTTATAAAATCTCTGGAAAAATCGAAATAGTTGGGGTATAATGAAGAAAAAAGCAGGCGAGGAAATAAAATGAATAATATAAAATTAGAAAAATTTACGGGTCCTCACACTCTCTCCCCCTTAAAGAAATTTTGTCCTCGAAATTCTCCAACTTGTACTAATCCAGTCAAGATATCCCGCAAAAGTCAAACAAGCATATCCAAGCAAGCACTAAGAGTCAAACAAAACCCACTTGCCTGATTTTTCATTCCTACAAGAAATCACCGATATGTCAAATCAGACCCACAGTCCGGCATCCTAAACTTTAAACTTAGGATACACTACAGAAATCTGAAGCCTAAGCTCTGATACCAACTGTGACAGTCCCACCTCCCCCTAAGGCGAACCAAAGGGTTCGGCAGACCGCCTGCTCAACTCTCGCCGGGACTCACTCACTCACTACAGTCCTCAAACAAAGTACAATATAAATCTCAAATATTACATCAAATTCCCCATGAATTACATATCATAAGTGAAGTGGAAACTAATTCTAAGCGTGGAACGTACACATACATCCACTTCAATTCCATATAGTCACACTAGCCTAACTATTACACAAAATGAATCCAAATCTATACTGTACAAGATATATGCCATCCAGTCACGTGACTAAGTACTACAAGCCCTTCCTTCGCCTCGAGCCCTGTGGACGAGAATAAAATATTTTTGGGGTGTTTGGGGCGAGTTAGAAGCTCAGCAAGTAACCAGTCAAATCAGTAATCAAATCAGTTTCATAATAGTTCATTTCAATGATGTCATGAATCAGTAATTAAATGTCCGTTTATTACTCTCGCGAGCCAGTGAAATCATTGTACTTAAACATCCAACGCTCAAATTGATCAGTTAACAGTGAAACAGTGATATGGAGCCATTTGCTCCAGGTAAACAGTGGTGGAGACGTTGGTTCTAAGCACATGAATTCCAAGTACTCCTTTGAGCCAAAACATGTCATGAACTCACATGCAAGCACACATGATATGCAATCAAGTAAATAATGCAAGAAACAGTTCATAAGTAGCTTTGGAAATAGTTTGGGGTCACTCACCAACCACGGCTCAGGAACCATCCATCATATGTCATTGCCTTGCTCAAGTCCAAGCCCTTCAACACAAACTCAAAGCAATCAAATGCTTTCAAAGATCGGACAGCATATCCCCTTAATTTCCTTACTTTTCCATCCTACAAGCAACACCAATTCATCTCAAATTAACCACATACACATCATAAACTATCAAATACACCTTTCGGCACAATAACCATAACTGAAGCTACACTTATCGGAATGAAACGAATCTTATGGCGTTTCGAAGCCAAGACATATACCTACATTTCATATGAAGACCTCCAAAGCCAAACCATGCACTTTTAGGGTCAAAAATGGAAATTTCCACAAAAATAGAAATTTGGCCGTGAAACAGGGCTTATGGGCAGTCAAGGGTATTTCGGTCATTTCACAGGCTACAGTGCTCCGATTGAGCTAAAATTTTGTAGGCAGCTATTTAACACCATTACCAACAACTTTCATGTTTTGGGTAAAGGCTGATTCGGTCTCTAACATGCCCAAGTAAATCCGGTCAGTACAGGGCAGATTTAAAACCCTAAACCTGGAATTTCCGCACAAAACTGAAATTTTTCGCAAACAATCATGACTAACATATACAAGTTCCATTTTATACCATAACAGACTATCATACCATGATTAAACCATGATCATCATGTAAAATCAGAAAGATTTCCATTAAATCAGAAATTTAACAAACACTACTTAAACCCATGAAGTCTTCCACAAATTAACATGTTAAGCCACTAGAAACCACTAATCTATCCTTATTAAGAACAAAAGGGAAATTTCTTAGCAACTTACCTTTACAACTCAAGAAAGATAGTAGCTTAGGTTTCTTTCTCCCAAAACAACTCTACCAATAGCTTTAAACCTCCTTAGTGAGCACTTGTATGGAGTAGATTCAAGTTTGGTTGGTTGAAACTTAAGATTTGAGCAAGAATTGAAGTTGAAGTTGAAGAAACTCTCTCTTGTTCTTTCCTCTCCATAAGTTTCGGCCAAGACAATGAAAATGGAAAGAAATTGGGTCAAAATTTGGTTTAGTAAAGGTTAAGACAAGTCCAAGGTCCAACGTTTCAAGGACAAAGGGCAGCCAAGGGTTAATCCCCATCTTGTTGTCTTCCAATCGTTAATCCCTCTAGGTAATCTCTAATTATTTCCTAGCACCTTGTAAAATAATATTTCTTGATATAAAACTTCAATTAATCGGCAAAAATTTATCGCACTTAACGCACTAGCAGGCCCCACATCCATAATACGCTTCAAACTTAATATGAACTAACTTAAACTAGAAAAATGATTTAAAACTCTATTTACTTATAAAATCTCTGGAAAAATTGGAATAGTGGGGTATAATGAAGAAAAAAGCAGGCGAGGAAATAAAATGTATAATATAAAATTAGGAAAATTTATAGGTCCTCACAATGCATTGGTGTAATATATATATATACACACACATATATACATATACATATATCATTAAAAAAATCCAAAATTCAGTTTCGTTTATTAGATTTAAAATTTGACAATGGCTCTTTTTACAGTGAAAAATTTCCAAATGTTCTTAACTTTTATGAGCATCAGAAATTTTCCTAAGATAAATGAAATGTCAAACCTATTTTTGCTTTTCCTATTTGTTAAAGCTGTAATTTAAGGTCAAGATCCATTTATGTACAAATTTAATCTTGAAAGAATGCCTTTTGGGATAAATGTAGAACTTTTGAATGGTATAGGAATGGTGATTTTGGATTTATGGAACTTAAAAATACAGGCGATTTTAGTTTGAAATAAAAGTGTCCTTTTAAAACTTACGGCCTTAAATTTGAAAATACTGATTCGATTTGAACTTGAAAAGAGACACGAGAGAAAGTTAAGATTAACTCGTTAAAGGATTTTACTAGTTTGAAATCGTTAGAAGAGCTATACAGATAATAGAAGGAAAGGCTTGGAGTTTGAAATGAGAAAATCAAGTATTTCTTAGGGTTACACTTCCCAAGACAAGTTTGACATCGGGAAAAAAAAGGCAAAGGAAGTTACGATTGAGATGCGTACTATAATTCTATAACGGGTTGGAAGAGTAACCGTAAGATGGAATTGCCGTTAAGTTTATCTCACACCCCTAAGATATTTCATGTATCGTTCCCTAATATGTAGCATCTCGATCCATCCCATATATGTGACGCCCCGAAAAAAAAATGAGTTTGAGAACCCGGAAATTTTGTAATTTTCTAGGGTTTATTTTTTTAATCACCCGTTTTTCTACATTTTCTTGATTAGAAAAATTCCCCAGATAAAGTTTATGAGCAAAAATAGTTTTAAAATGATTTTCCTAGTATTGGAGAGTTTTTAGAAAATTAAGAATATATAACGGACATGGGACCCACAAGTGCGAAAAGTTCGGAAAAATTCGGCCAATTAGGTTAAATTCCGGATACTGTGTAAAATTTATCGGGTGTTAAGGGATAAGTAGAGGATGTGAATTGATTGATGTGAGAGGAAAAAGAAAAGATAAGATTGCATTTATGGAGGTGACAAGTGTCACCATTGTATTGGAAATAGCTTATGACTTACTATTCATTTTCTTGACTTTTTGACCAATTGCTTAAATATCTTAAAAATCACACAAAATTCATTCTTGTCTTCAACCTCTTGGCTGATTCTCTCTCTAGCAAAGAAGGAAGAAAAAATCTCTTCAAAGTTTGGCAATTATCTAGCTCAAATCCTCCAAAACACTTGCTTGATCTAGTTTCTACTCCATAAAACCTCTTCTTTTAGTGATAGTGAGTTGTTTGGTGAAGTTGTTTGGAAGCTTAAGGTGACAAGTAGCTCTCCCTCTTGTTTTGCTAAGGTAAGTGGTGGATGAACACCTCTCCTTCCTCTAATGATGTTCAATTCATGATTAGTGGTGTTATAAGATGCAATTTCATGGATTATTTCTTGAGTTTGGTTGAATTGGTGAAGTTTTATTATTTTTGGGGATTTTTCTGTTTTCATAGGGATATGATTGGGTGGTCATGTATGATGATTTGAAATGATGTTTAATGACTCTAGGAGGTGGAAAAAGTGATTAAGTGCAATCAATTTCGGTTTTGGAAGAAATTTCAGAAAATTAGGTTTTGTAGTTCTTCATTCTGCCCGAATTTATTGCACCATGTTAGAGGCCGAATTGGACTTTGCTCAAAATATGAAAGTTGTAGGTATTGATGAGTTTGAGGTGCCTGTAAAATTTCAGGTCATTTGGATTAGTGTAGAGTGAGATATGCCGATTTTACTGTTGCTATTCTGGGTTGATCAGAATGCGAAAACTGCACTTGTAATTGGCCATTTTGACTGGAATTGCTTTGGATTTAGGTGTTGGTGTCTTCTGATGAAATGTATCTGGATGTCTTAGCTACCATATGCCTTTGGAATTTCGGCATTTGGACCTGTATAGACTGAGTTATAGTAATTACAGCATTATGTGATTTGTAAACCTGTTTTTGGTGTTTCCGGTTGAGTATTTGGCACATTTGACCTAGTTGTGCTAGGATTTGGACTGAGTGGCCTTCTACATTGTTGTAGACCTATCTCTTATCTTCGAAACGGTGGGTCTTGCACCTTCTTCCGACAATCATAACGCCTTTGGTACCATTACCGCAAAATGACGTCAAAACTGTTTTTCTGGTTTTGAGTTTAAGTTTCATTTCCGGATTTTTTTTCCCCCTAGCTTGACTTGCACTAGTATTACTTGGAGCTTGCTGAATGACTATGGATGAACTTGTTGTTGTGTGTGTACCTTTGGAACTGGCTGAGAAAATAATGAAGCCATGATGGATGGAAAAGTTAGCAAATGTAGGGGAAGTGCTGTCCGAACTTTTAAAGGATTTGTTTGCATTGAGTTTGTGATCTAAGACTTGGGTTTGAGCAAGGCAATGATACATGATGGATGATTTCTGAGCGATTGAGGTGAGTGACCTCAAACTATTTCTGAAGTTACTTTTGTACCGTTTTCTTGCATTATTTACTTTTAAACTGTTTCCAAAAGTTACTTTTGAACTGTTTTCTTGCATATCATGCGTACTTGCATATGAGTGTCCCTTGGTTGCTGTAATTCTTGACTTATTGGCTTGTCATTATTAGTTGAAAATGTGTTAAGTACTTTCGATGATTGTTAAAACGAGTTTTCTAGGCGAGTGTGTACTTTATCGCACTCGACCTAAATAAATATGAATTTTCAATGATTAATGATTAAATGCTAGTTGCGCATGATGTAAGCCTTTTGGCTGAACTGGCCACTGCCCTTCGTTACCGATCGACTCGAGCCAGAAGCGGACTCGGTCGGGCGATATGGTGACCCTGGGTGAATTTGGTATACTCGAGTATTACCTTGTAGTCCGGCTACGTCCGGATGGGTGGAGTCCGGCCAACGTCGGATGGGTGGAGTCCGGTCAACGTCCGGAAAAGGGGATGAACGAATAAAAAGATGAACGAGGGTTTATTTATAAAAAATGAAATTTTCAAATAATTGGAGGAATAAGGGGAAATGTCAGGGGAACGAACAAATGAATAGCTCCATGTGAGCGGTATCCTTTTAATGAATATGTTACTATCGCTTTCCATTGTAATTGTTTCTTGAATTATTGATTATTGATGGTTAATGTGTTGGCTTTGTTATGAAATTTCATGTTCGGAACCTTATTGAGATTTTAGCTCATTGAGCTTTGTGGAATTACCATGTGGTGTCATTTTCTGCTTTTGTTTTACTCTCACTGTGCAAATGTTGACCTGTAACAAAATTACATTTTTACCCCCGGTTACTTATTGAACTTCTAAAACATCACAATGATTTCACTGGCTCACGAGAGCAAAAATACGTACATCTGATTTCTGAACCATGACATCAATGAAATGAATTTTTGTGAAAACTATTTGATTACTGATTTTACTGGTTACTCACTGGGCTTTTAGCTCACCCCAAAAATATTTTATTTCCCCCCCCACAGGGCTCAAGGCGAAGGAAGGGCTTGTTGTGCTTATTCACGTGACTGGATGGCTTATATCGTGTACAGTTTAAGTTTGGATCTATTTTATGTACGAGTTGGTCTTGTATAAATATTTGAAATTGATATGGATGTAAGTATACATTCCACGATTGGAATCAGTTTCCGCTGCATTTGTGACATGTAATTATTGGAGACTTGGATGTATGTTTGTCGACCATGTGATGTATATTTGAGATTTATATTGTAATTCATTTGAGGATTGTAGTGATCGACTGAGTCCCGACGAGAGTTGGGCAGGCGGCCCGCCGAACCCTCTGGTTCGCCTTAGGGGGAGGTGGGGCCGTCACAATATACCCCAACCGGAGGACGTAAGAATTGATGAATCTTTAATCGATAAGGAGGAATTTGTGAAGCTTCCGGATTGAAAAGTAAAAGAGTTGAGGAATAAATGGATCCCCTTTAATGAAAATTTTATCGGGTTTAAGTTTCAAAATTTAGATATGTGTTTTGAGGAAGTTACTTGGGCAAATCGAACAGGAGGTTCGAAGGAGATACTTTGTAATGTTTTCTAACTCACGTATGAATTTCGAGGACGAAATTCTTTTAAGGGGGAGAGGATGTGAGGGCTCAAAAATTTAATTTTCGATTTAATTGTGGCTGGAGTTGAAGCTTGACAAAATTGACCAAGAGACAAAAGGAAAACTTGGATTTAACTTGGCACTTTGACTAAGTTATATTAACCAAGACAAGACCAAAAACAACATAAAAGAAAGAGAGGGGAGGGGAAGTCGGGCAAGCTGGACAAGAAAGAGAGAGAGAGAGAGAGAGAGCCATGAGATAGCGAGAGAAAATAGAGAGGAAAAGGGAGAAAAGCAAGAGGAAATCTGGGAATTCAATCAACCATTTATCCCTCCAATTATGTGTGAAAGCAAGGAGAAGGAATGATTGACTGCTGGCTGTCTTCATCATCTCTGTCCAGCTTTGTTTCTTGAAGATTGAAAGGTAACCTGACTTCCGAGCTCTCAATTTTTATGGTATAGCTTGTAGTAGTAACTAGAAGTTGGAGTTACTAAACTAGGAATTGATTTCATAGCTGGAAATTCGTGGGTTGAAATTGATTGAATGAATTTGGCAGTTTTGATTACTGCTCCAGATTTCTTGTCTGAAATTGGCTTGAATATTCGGGTATGATGGAGGCTGAATTAGCCTTAGAACAAAACATGGAAGTTGTATAAAATTGAGTGTAGATTATGCCTGTAGATTTCAGCTCAATCGGAATAGGGTACCTTGTGAAATGACTATTTTACCTCTGCTGCCCTGTTTTTGTCAGACATGATCATCTGCCTCCATGATTGCTTCGTTTGGCTGGGAAGATGAATGAATTAGTTTTTGACGCCTTCTTAAGAATTGTAGCCTTGTATCTTAGATTTCAAATGGTTTTGGAATTACCTGAATCAGAGTTGTGTGTGCTGAGATATGATTGAATGAATCAGGACTGCTTGTTGAATTTCACAGTGAGTTTCGAACTGGAAAATCTGGGGGCTGTTTGGGTAAATTTCGCTAGGTTAGGATGGGAACTGAGTTGAGACGCCTTCATGAGAATTGTAGAGGTATGTCTTAGCTTCGAAATTTTGTTTGTTTCAATCCGATAAGTGTAGCTCGAGTTGTGCTTAAATTGCTAAAAGGTGACAGTGATATGTGATATTGAACTTTGTGTTTTAGGAATTGGATTTGGACAATAATCAATTGTGGTGAATGGGGATCATGAGCGGTGATTGGTGAGTATTCCTTATTTGTTAATATCTTTTCTCAAGTATTTTAGTTAAATGTACCCCTTTGTTTATTTAAATGTATTGCCGTTACTAAAAGGGTTTGCCAAATGGATTTGTGAACTATATTCTCTTTATAAGGTGCGTGTGTACTTTATCGCACTCACCTAAGGACATATGTCTGATTTGAGCAATTGGGATTTATTGTATTAGCTGCCTTATGTGATTAAATGAGACTTAGACGGGGGTGTACCTTGTCGCACTCGATCTAGGTCTCAATATTTTGATATTGGATGTGTGATATGTGATTGGGTGTATATATGTGATAAATCTTGTTTTATTACATGTTTGGCTTGTTAATTATTGCAAGGTATTCCTTAATTTGGATGGATGAACCTGTGTGTGTTTAAGTATAGTAAGAGGAAAAATTTCTGTTTTGAATCTTTCATGTTGGCCAAATTTTTGGGACAAAATTTCAGATTTTTCGAGCTTTTATTTGAGTTAAAGTTTTGCCAAAATAATGGATTTTAAGTGTATTTGGGTTGATTAAACCGATTAGCTCTTCAAAGGAAAAGAAAGGAGTGAACTTGTTAAAGTGGAAACTGGAAATTTGCTTTCTGGAACATCAGGCCAGTTTCGGGAAAAAGGTTATCTTTTGGTGCATACCAGTCCAAATCGAGTCCTGTTTGTTTGGTTTGAAACTAGACACATAAGGCTACAATCCATGTAAATTTCAGGGGCTAACTCATTTTCTGTGATTTTTGGTGATTTTTCCAAGTCCGCTGGAAAAACAGAATTTTCCCTGCCCGGCATTTTACTGTAGCAGTCTATTGACGGAAAAACTGGGCAAAATCCATATGGAATCTCATCAAGGTGTCTTCTGCAAAGTTTTAGCCTTTCAATTAGGTTTCCAACGGTATAAACCATGTAAATTTTGGACTTGTAAATATTAAGTTACGATTTTCTAATGGTTTTTGCCATAAACCTCCAGTTTCCTGATTTTTACAATAAACATGAAAATGACTTGATATTTTTGCTTGGCCTTGAATATGCACGTGAATGATCGTGATTATACATGTCTCAGGTGAATACAAGAACTACGAAGAACTCGTTTAGCCGCTTCTTTTTTTTTCTCTCTCTCACGACTTTTGGTGAGTATCAAGTGCATGTGAAGTGTTTAAATGAAATGTTTCTCGTACTTGCTAGTTAATGAGGCTAGGGTATACTTTATCGCTCTTGTCCTCTCTTTCATGAAATTGCTTGCTTGATAAGTGATACGTGTTACATGTGAATGCAAATGAAAGTGTTTTTTGTGAGCATTGAGCTGCAGAATGTATCATGCCCTTTTAGGGTAGGAGGTACCGCTCATCCCGTCTCAATGCTATGACCAAATCTTATCGATTGGAGCTTCGTCTCATCGACCTAAAAGTGAATCAGGGGGACGCCCCAACCCATTGGCTAGCCTTGTAACTCAAGCCGGCAAGGGTTTGGTCAAGAAACTTGGTGAATCTTGGGAAGTGTTATAGCTTGATCCAAATAAGGGGTCTTGCTAGGTATACTTGTTAAGTGATACCACCTACATGTTTGTTTGGTTACGGATCCAAGAGGGTGTCATGGTGGTTGGAGGTAGTAAGTGGAGTTCTACATGGATAACTGTGAAAGTTGACGGAGGGTCAACTACCTGAGCTTGGATCGTGCGTGGATTAGCTCCTGAGAGCTCCCGTATCCTTTTATTGTGATTAAATTCCCTACTTGCTTAATGTTTCGCAGTTACTTGTTACTCGAGTTATTGCTTTATATTGTGTCTTTGCTCGCATGCTTGCATGTTTTTCCCTTGGCCTCACTGAGCGTTAGCTCACCCCAATTTGTTTTCCTTAACAGGTTTGGAAGTGGAAGTTCTGAGGCTTAATTAGTGACCCCCAAAACTAATTTTCTCCCCACAGGGCTCGAGGCATAGGAAGGGCTTGTAGTACGTATTCATGTGAATGGTTGGCTCATCGCTTGTACTGTTGCAATTTTAGTTCTGCCTTGTGTAATATTTGAGACTGCGATTGTACTTATACATTTGTGAGAACTAAGAACCTTAGTCTTATTCGGGAAAGTTGTATTGCTTTGATCTCTTGAGGTTTTAGTTGATAGTGTAATTGATTAGTTTCCGATTCGCTTTGATATGTAAATTTTGGAACATTTGATGTATATTTGAGATTTATCTTGTAATTCATTTGAGAACTGTAGTGAACGACTGAGTTTCGACGAGAGCTGGGTAGGCGGCCCGCAGAACCCTTTGGTTCGCCTTAGGGGGAGGTTGGGCTGTCACACAAAAGCTCCGAGAAAATCGCCAAGATGAAGTCTTCGACCAAGTTTAAGCTAATCTCTAAGTGATATGGAAGCTGAGTGAAGATTTTGGAGTGAGATTGTGCAAGAATAGAGCAAGAATGATGCAGAGCTTTCTCTTCTTCTTCCTTGGCTGGTGTGGCCGGCACTAAGCGAGAGAAAAGAGAGGTTGGTGTGTTGTGAAGCTTCCTTTGGAAGCTTGAGGGTTTTGTGGCCAAAATTCTAACAAAAGTCAACTGATAATAGTGTTTGCGCGCGCGCATTTCGTATCTGATTTCTCTCGGATTTGTTTCACTTGTGCACTAAATCTCTAATGTATTTCATTTAACTTTATAATTATTCACTCTTAGTAGTTTAGTATAAATTTCTTAAATCTCTATTTAACTGTTCCGGCTCGATATACGCGAACTTCCCATTCGCGCGCGATAAAGCAAAATTTTCAAGGAATTCATGTAACGATAATATAATTAACTAATACTAGGGTAACTAATTATAAAATAACTATTTAAGAACAAAAACATGAGTTCTCATACGAGTCTAGTATTAATTTCTCAAATCCCCAATTAGTTTGTACCTGCGCGATTTTTGGGAAACTTTCGACGCGCGCACGGTATAAGCTATGACTTTCCTTCCCAATTAACTCACTCACATCTAATCTCTCAATTAACTTTTCTTAGTCTACCATTGATCATTCTTAATTCTCCAAGATTATTGCACTCTCAAATCGAATTTTGCCTCGAAAAATGTGTACTCGTTATTTCTTACTAAACGAACCTCCGAAAAATAAATTTTGCTAACGAAACGTTTTAAAAATATAAGGGAGACATTGTTCCATACAAATAGACTTAAAATGGCTGAAATAAATTATTCCGAGAAAATAGGTGAATAAATAATTAAATAAGCCAGTAAAATAAGATAAAAATAAGAAAATTTTCGGGTCCTCACATCATTCTCTCCATAAAAAGAATTTTGTTCTCGAAATTCACACTTAGGACAGTATCATTCCCTTAATGGTTAAGCCAATCAGATCAATCACTAACTTATGTTTTTCAACTCATACTTCGCAATTTCTATTGATTGAACTAGTAATCAAACTTTGATTTTCCCCAATAAGTGTTTTAACTGTGACAGCCCCACCTTCCCCTAAGGCGTGCCAAAGGGGTTAACGGACTGCCTGCCCATCTCTCACCAGGACTAACGAGATAGTTAAATTCAATCTAAAACATTCCGGAAGATAAAAGCGCGCTCAAACAAGTCAAAAATTTCAAAATGGAAAAACGAAAATCGGAGCCGATCATGAACAGTGACGGCCACGTCACAATCCGGCCGGATTCCTGGCCGAATTCAAGCCAGAGAGCAACTGGCCGGATCCCAAAAATTCCAGGGCATTGGCCGGATTCGCCACTGTCCTTTTCCGCCAAAATTTTTTTCTTTTGCCGTTTGAAGTCCGAACCTGTCTGAAAATCATCCAAACAGCAACAAAGCAAATAAACCTTGAAATTTGACATGTACAAGTCAAAATGACATACAATGTTAACAAACACGTTTATACAAGTGTGGTTCCAAATTTACAAAGTCAAAAGAGAAGGTTGGATCAAAATACACTTAGGGTTTCATTCATTGAAGAGCTATATAAAAGAATATTTAACCTAGCTCAACTCGGCAACAAAATATCATAGCCTTTCGAAAGGCGTTCCAATCCCTGTAAGGAAAACAAAAGTAACAGGGTGAGCTTCTGCCCAATGAGGTACCGTCACCCAAACAACGAAGTTCATATAAGCATAGAGCCAATCAATCCAAATCCATCCAATAAAGAAGTTGACTAACACTAAATTTCAATAAAATTGGTAAAAGGATACGGGCGGCTCTCAAGAGTCCTTTTCCTCACTTGCCATACTTGATCTCACCTCATCGACTCTCTGTCAATGTACAAAAGGGAACCAATACCGTAGACTCCACTTTACTCCCCATTCCGTCCACCTCTCATACCCCTACCGGCCCCGAACTCCAATCAATTCAGAAATGGTAATACTCGAGTATACCGAGAATCTCATACTCAAGGATTCCACATAACAGTCCACATGGCTCGTCAATTTTCACGACCAAGCCCTTGCCGGCTCGATACAATTGACCACCAATGGGGTTGAGTTCAGTGATGACAGTAGAGGTCATTGGATACACGCCCAAACGACACTAATTCAAGTATATTCAAGCGGCATTCCATATATACAGTAAACAGTCACATAAGACATAAAGTGCGAGAGTGATAAAGTACACCCTTGTCTCAATCAATCTCAACAGTAAACACAAGCATTCAAGACATAGATTTCAAGTATATCAAAGCCATGAAGTAACAATCTTGTGAGTTGTACACTCACCAATCAAACAAAGGTAGTTTCACAAATTTCTACCTGACGAGCGTCTCGAGTCACCGTTACGCCCTAAAACATTCAAGAAAGTACAATGAGACTCGATTACGAGTCATAATTCCAAACCACACATCACTATTACAAAATCGTAATAACTTGAAAATAATATAAAGTACACTTGGTGCTAAAGGTTTAGACAACCCTAGAGTCACCAATTAACCCCTAAAGCACCCAAACCCAAGAAAACATATGAACCTACAATTTAGACAGCATTTCTCCTTATAGATTTAATTTTCCAACCTACAATCATTCACCCATGTTTCCCAAACACAACCACCATTACCATTACAAGTCATAGGCCATCCAATACAACTTATTAAGGTCACAAAACCCTTTGAACAAAACCAATTCAAGTGTTCCATGGCAACCCTATAAAAGCCCCAATTACAAACCCTAAATCTGAAATTTTCCGTACAAAGCGGAAATTTTCCACAAATAGCTACAATTTACACACTATAGCTTCATTCTAGACCATTCCAATCCATCATCCATGGCCAACCAATATTAAACATATAAAAACAGAAAAATCATGAATAAATATAAGAATTTACCAATCTCTACCAAAAGTCATGAAATATCACCTAAAACCATCTCTTTAACTCACACAAGCCACTAATTGAACATTATTAAGATCAAAGAAAAGGTTCCTTAGTCACTTACCTTGCAAACCCAAGAAAAGACCCAACTTAGCACCTCCTCTTTCCAAACCACTCCACCAACTACTTCACTACTACTCAACCAAGGGTTTTTATGGAGAAATTTCAAGTTTAATCGGTTGGATTGTAAGATTGAGCAAGATTGAGAGCAAAAGAGTCGAAGGTTTCCTTTCTTTTCTTTTTAGAGAGAGCCGGCCAAAGAAACTTGAAATGAAGATGATTTTTGGGTCAATTTTTGATTAATTGGTAAAGTGAATGAATAGTGGTCAAAGTCCAAAATTAAATCACAAAGTGACACTTGTCACTCTTTTAATGCAAAGCTATCCTTTTGTCTCTCCAACACAAATCCATCTGGGTAACCTCTAATTATCTCTTAGCAGCTAGTAAATTAAACCCTGTACATAAAATTTAACCTAATTGGTCGAATTTTATCGAACTTACTGCACTAGCAGGTCCCATGCCCGGTATACGTTCCTAAAATCACATGAACTAACTTATACTAGAAAAATGATTTAAAACCATATTTACTCATAAAAATCATCTAGAAATTTTTTTCTAATAAAGAAAATGTATAAAAAGCATGTAATTAAATAAAATAAAGCCTAGAAATAAGAAAATTTACGGGTTCTCACACTCTCTCCCCCTTAAAAGAATTTCGCCCTCGAAATTTTTTTCACCTTGATTCACGAACAGTTCAGGGTATTTCTTTTGCATTTCTTCTTCCATCTCCCAGATAGCTTCATCTACCCCATGATTTCTCCACAAGATTTTCACCAACGGAATCTGTTTGTTTCTCAACTCCTTAACTTTTCGATCAAGCAACTGTACAGGTTTTTCTTCGTAGGTGAAGGATTCATCTATTTCGATTTCCTCCGGTTGTAAGATGTGAGACGGGTCGGGGTAATACTTTTTAAGTATTGAGACGTGGAAGACGTCGTGAATTCTAGATAAACTTGACGGTAGTTCAAGTTGATACGCTACTTTACCAACCCTTGAGCCCCTCTACTTAGCAGTTTTCCAGCCCGAATGCCCGAGATCATGGCAGATGAAGCTAACCAACCCCTTATATCTAACCTTAAGGTTGCCTCACCAGGAATGCGGAATTCTATCACTTTCCTTTTGCAATCAAGTTGAGCATTATACCTGGCTAACCAGTCTATGCCCAAGATTACATTGTATCCCTTAATAGACAGGCTTATCAAATCCCCCAATAATTTCCTCTCTCCTACCCAAACCTCGCAGTCCTTATAAACCATGCTAGTGATCAAACGATGGTCCCCAGTAGGCGTCCTAACTTCTAAGTCGTAAGGTAAACTAGCAGGTTTTATATCAATACCACACATGAAATTGGGGTTAACAAAGAAATGGGTGGCACCGGGATCTACTAAGACCTTCGCAAATCGGTGAAATACAGGGATCGTACCTTCTACGACCTCGAAAGAGTCAGGAACCTGCTGTGGCTCTAACGAGTACACTCGAGCTGCTACCTTGGGTTTCGTCCCGTCCCCCTTAACTAGTCCGGAACTGGTCCTTGGCAGTTGTTGACTTTCCTTTCCATCTTGTTTTAGAATTGAGCAGGTGGCAAACTGGTGGTCTGCGCTTCCGCAACGCAAACACTTTCCCTCCTTCTTTCAGCAGTTGTCCTCTGTGTGGTTTGGCTTTCTACAATACCCACAGGGTCCACGGGATGCCGAACCCGAGCCTCTCTGGAAACCTCCTCTTTGGCCTCTTCCAGCTAGGTCACCTCTTGGCTGACCCCTCTACTTACGTCCGACTGCCTTCCAGCTCCGGCTCCCCGTCCGAACTTGGGAAGGGCACTCTTATCCCCCTGCCCTGAGCTGCTTCCAGGAAATCCTCGCTTCTTTGCCTGGAAGTTTCTCACCTGTAGCCTAGCGCTTTCCACCCATTGAGCTTTCTCTATGGCCTCACTAAAAGCGTTAATTTGGACCACCGCGAGGTCCTTCTGAATTTCCACGTTCAAGCCCTGTATAAAACGGCTTATCCGCCATTGCTCGGTCATGCTTAGCTCCGGAGCAAATTTGGATAGGCGGGTGAAATGGCTCTCGTACTCCGCTACAGACTAGGCCCCCTGACGAAGCCGAATAAATTTGTCTTCCTTCCGTTCCTGAACTAGAGAAGGGAAGAATTTAGCATTGAACTCCCGCATAAAGTTCACCCAAGTCCTGGGCGTTTGCTCCCGTTCCCACTTTTGCCGAATAACATTTCCTCAGGAATGGGCCGCCCCTTCCAGTTGAAAGACGGCGAAGGTCCTCTGCCTCTCCTCTGTATAATGCAGGGCAGCAAAAATATCCACCATCTTCTCCAGCCACCTTTAGGCTACATCTGGATCGGGCCCCCCAATGAACTTTGGTGGGGCAAACTTCTGAAATCTCTCGAGAGCCCTATCCTCGCTCTCTACGTGGTTACCAGAGTTCCCAGGATTGGGGTTAGGGTTTTGACCCTATTGTTGCACCACTTGGGCTAGTAAATTAGTCATTTGCTGCATGGCAGTAGCTATTTGGACATTAGGGTCAACCCTAGGTTTAGGGTTTGGTCCGGACGAGATCTCCCCAGTGCTCCTTTCAGACGTGGGTTGCCTATTCTCGCGTCCGCGGCCCCAACCACTACGAGTGCCTTCTATGGAATCTAGTCGTTCTACGCAAACGTAACTATACATTAAAGATAACAATACATGTAAGTAAGGAACCAAAAGCTTTTCACAATAAAGCACATATACATTACAAAACAGAGTCAAACAAGTCACATATTAACAGTCAGTCAAATACAAACAAAGACAGTCCATAAGGGAACAACATCATCAAAAGTAATATATACATAGCTAGTCCAAACGTACAAAATGGCTAGCTAAGGCTCTTTCCCGGATCTACCATCCCCTATCCTTCCTATATACGGTAGTCAAAACCATCCAAAATAACCTAAGAGTAAGGACTTAGTCCGCCGTAGGACTAGTTGACCTACCAAACTGGGCGGGTTCACCTCCAACCCCGCCTCCTATATACGAAGCCTCATCGCTCTCCTCCTCGAGCAAATCATTGCAAAGGTTCAAGATCGACTCGGCTCTAACCCTTACTTTCCTAGCCCTCTTAACCATGCGCTCACGCGCCTCTCCTAGTCGTGCATAAAGGTCATCCACCCTATCTTGACCTTCAACCACGTCATACTCCAACTCCTTAATTCGCTCGGCTTGCCTTTTATTGGCTTCCTTTAGTTGGTTCACCTCGGTTTCGAGTCTAGCGTTGTCCTTTGCTAACTTCTTTCTTTCCTCCACCACGGCAAAAATGACCGCATTGGGATAGGCGTAGGTGTGGCGGCACTCACAACGCCGATGGTGGTTAGTCGGACTCCAACGTACAATGGCCCCTCTTGGTCGGATCTGATATTTAATCATCGGAAGTACGCCACGGGCCCGCTCACCAGCAGGACCACCACTAGGCCCATTATGTCCGTCCATCCTACACCAAAAGTGTAAGTAAACGTAAATACTCTTAAGGGACATAATCAAATATACTCCTCAAGTCGGAAGTTTCTAACGTACCCAGACTAATTCAAACCTAGGCTCTGATGCCACCTGTGACAGCCCCACTGTCGCGCCCCATTTTTTGATAAATAAATAAAATGGTTTGAAAATGTGTTTTTTTGGATTGGAAAATGAATTGTGATTTAAAAGAAAAATGGGTCTAAATGGGGGGTTGAGAATGCGACGATTTGACCCAAAATTATAGTTTAAAAAGGGTTTGAAATAAAAATTGGAGTCGCCACTTGGTAATGAGTTAAGGTGTACCAAGTCACCAAAAAAATGAATTTTTAAAGAAAAAATAGGAAAAAGTAGTAAGAAACCCCTTTTAAACGACTCCTAGTCCACGTAAACCAAAGAAAAAGGTTCGGGAGTCACATTTGACAAAGGGGAAGGCAAGGATACAATCCAAGGCACCCCTTTGACCTAGCCAAGGCTAGTTGCGTGATTTAATCAAAGATTTTCTTGTTTTGACCAAAGAATTTATTACATTTGGATGTGCTACATGAAATGCAAAACCCTAGATTCTAAGATGTCTCTTGTAAGGTTTTTGGTCCCAACCACATGAATTGTGGCGACCAATGAAAGAAAACCTTATAGAGGTCGATTAATGCAAATGATGATTCAAGTGCAAGTGTGCAAGTGTATAAAAAGGTGCATGTGTGCAATTGTATGGAAATCCAAGTGTTTGTGTGCAAGTGTATGAAATATAGTGATAAGTGTATATAGATCGTAATTAAGTGCAATTTTGTGAAGTAGAAACCAAAATTGAACAATAAGGAAAGGAAAAGTAATGAGAAAATGCGAATTGAAAAAGTGAGTAAGTGAAAAATTGAGAATGAATGAACCTAAAGGAATGCATCAGGTCGGGTATGGGAATGACTCCTAACTTTTTCGACTTCGATTTTCTCTTTGATTAGAAGGCAAAACTAGCGTGCTAAGGCTATCGAGTAGCCACACTCGCTCGTTTCCCTTATCGGAAGGGGACACTCAAGCAAAATGAACCCTATAGCTAGTATGGGATGCAAAACCTAAAATGAGAGGAAAAGGGGTTTGAGGATCATGCCAAATGATAAAACTAAGGAAAATGCGTGATATGTGGTGAACAAGCAAATGATGTACTAACGAGGGAAAATCCCTAAGGGTCTAGCGTTGGACTAACCCATTCTATGAATTCCGACTAGCGTTGGACTAGTGGAAACGATAAAAGAAGCCACAACTAGCGTTGGACTAGTGTGGTGACGTACATTCATCCATTCCATTCATCCACACTATGGAAAGCAAATAGACATACTAAATACTCATAAACACGTAGCACGTAACATTTAGCATGCTCGACTAGATGCAAGGACCTAATAAAGCGATTAAACACTTAACACGTAGGCATGCAACCAACTAATGAACCTATTATATTCACTAACTAAAACAAAAAGGGGAAGGGGAAAATGGACCAAATTGCTCGCCACAGCCCTATCTATTACAAGCCAAGAGGTGTACACATACCCCATTTAAAAGAATAATTTAATAAAAGCAAGAATGAATGAAATAATGGAACTAAAGAATGGTAATGAGAGCAAATTAGGCATGCGATTCACACTTAGCACATTGGATCACATAGGAGAGACAAAAGGGATAAAAGAAATTATACCTCCCTTGAAATGAAACTCTAATGGAGTGAAATCAACTTATTTACCCTCCAAAATAATAAAAGCATCAAGGCATCACTTTAATCAAGAAAATAATCACAAAAGATAAAAATGAATCATGAAATTAAATGAATTAAATCATATAAACAATCTACATGCAAGAAATTAAAACAATGAAGGACTTGATTGCAATAATTAACAAAGTTTGGAGGTCAAAATTAAAGAAAAATAAAGTTCAGGGACCTATTTGCAATTAATTTAAGGACCCAATTGAAAGAAGTTGAAAATGTCCAGGGCCACAGTACATTTAAGGAGAAATTCAGGGACTGATTTGCAAAATCGTTTTCTGGTTTCTTATTGGACCAAACCATTGGGCCATTTTTCCTTATTTGCTTGGGCCAAAACCTTCCAGGCCCAATCGAAAGTCCAAAGTATTGAAATGGGCTAGCATATTATTTTGGCCCAAAAATTAGCCAACCAAATAGATGGGCCTTGACCCTCTAGCCCAAACACTTATTTCATTAAACTCAACAAGATAAACAAATCAACAAAATTATTAAACCACAATTATGACCCACAAACAAGAATTAATCTAGTTAAAAGCCTACTCATGCATATTAGAAGATGATTAAAATCTAAAAGGGAGAAACAAATTTACTTTTTCCAATTTTCTGGGTCATAGCAGCATTAGTTAGAAACCAAGGGATCAAAGTGCAAATTTTTTAGAAGATTTTCATGCAGCTTCATGCAAAAGTGGCGTGAAACAACATTCTGCAACAAACATTTTTGCTGAAAGCTTTCGGCAATCCAAAGACAACCGCAACTTTCATTTTCTCAACCTTAACACCATTTTGATCGAAAAATCTTCTAACCAAAACATTAAAGCATGAATCTAACACCAAACAAGAAGGTAAATCAAATTCAAAGTGAGCTTCTGCAATATGTTGCTCTTATGCTTTCAGCCAACAAAACAAATCCACACGCACAGCTTGTCTATCCAAAATCTGATTTCAAATCCAAACAACACAGCTTAAAACTACGCAAATTACATACCAATCACCATCCAAACAGGTAAAAACCTTAGAAAGATCTCCTACTCATGCAAAATTCTGGAGAACATGCAAATATTGGAAAAAAACTTCATGCAAAAAGGCATGGAGAAGCTTTCTATAACAAGAAAATCTGCTGCAACTTCCTCGGCCTCTTATCAGAACTGTCCGTTTTGTTATGGGCGAGTAGTTTATTCACAAGATTAAATCATCATGATGAGATTGATAAAACGAATCTAGACCGCAAACCAAAGGCATGCAGCTTAAACTTGGATCAAAATAAACCCCCAACAATGTTAGTTGGTCGGACCCAACACAACAGGAAAATAAGGGAACCATCAAAGTCCCAGATTCCTTTCAAGTTTCTGGTTAACAACCTTTGCAAACAAATTGAACCCATTACCAAACACTAAACCCAAAGCCATGCAATCTTGCTAACAAGACTGCCAAACATCAATTTGGTTTTCCAGCTCACAGATGAAGGAGCGGATTTCTGAACAAGCAATGAAATGGAAAAAAGGAAACAGCAAAGAACAGCAATCATGCGCAATCTAAAGGAAAATCCTGTTCTAATCAAAGCGAAATCCTATTTTAGTCCTATTCACCCATCTTAGGAAAATGCAGATTTGGTTTTATCGAAAACCCGTCGAACAAGAAAACACACCAGATTTCAGTTTAGCAGATTGCATGTTTAATCGCAAGCTAGCTTATTTCAATCGAACTCAGTTTGAATCAAACAAACACGATTTCCTACGTATCCTTCTAACATGAACTAACCAGTAACTAACATCAAGAGAAAGATCTAAACTACGCCATTCTTGCCAACAAGACTTATGTGGAGCCGGAAAGAAACAAGTAATGAGAAAGGAACATGGGCGCAGCAAGCATGATTTCTTTCATCATGCAACCGAATGTAAAAGTGCAACAAGGACACAAAGAAAAACTCACGGCAAATATATTCACAGTATACTATCCGAAGACCGAAAAGATCATAACCCTCAAAACACGCCCAAAACATGAACCAACAAAGGGGAAATCAGCATTTGTCCATGCTTGCTGCAATTTTCTGCTGCAGTTTCGCATGCTCCAATTCATGCCAATGGAATGCCAAAATAATACACACAAAAAAGGAACTCACCCTTAATTCATCAAACTCACATACATCTCCAAACATTCATTTATCACTGATCAAGCATGATCACCTCACCCCCAAACTGTTCCAACCAAGGTGTCCAAAATTCAAGAAAGCAAGAACAATGACAACTAAACAAAAAAAATGCAGCAAAAGAGACCTTAGCTTGGAGCGGCTAATGTTTCAGCATTACATGGTAATATCTACTGCTATGACAAACCAGAAAATTTACAACGAGCAACAAAAGAAAGTTTTGAAATAAAGCTAAGCATTCTATACAACCAAAAAACAAAACAGCCATGAAGGAGAGGTTTATAAGACAGCGCGCATGTATCAAAACCAACCCAACTCTCGGTTTGGGCATTTTATCAAACAGCCAACGGACATAAGAAATTTCACCAAATTTTTGTCGATTGAAGTTATGATTAGCCCCCAAAATTATCAGAACAAACAGAAATTCATTTCCAGGCACCATATAATACACATATATCCGCGGGCGATGTAAAACACGGAAGGAAGGCTGAAACGTAAACGAAGAAATTACCTCTCACGGTCTCGCCGAAACAAAATGCTCCAAGGTAGGCAGGAGACAAATCCGGTGCTCCTGATTTCTGAAGTTTAATTGAATCTGGAGGGTGGTGGCGCTGGTAGTGGTCAAAAAAGGGAGCGAATGATCGGCGGATGCGGACTGGTGGTTCCGGCAACCCTTCGGACGAACCTTCCTTGCTCGATTTTTATCGCAGCTTTGCGCCTCTGCTTTGGTTCCTCCGTTTCTTTGCTCTGCCCGAAAGCTTCCAACAGTTCCAGGTTTTTCTTCCGCTATTTTTCCCTTCCGCCCTCCAGACGAAACGCTCCGTTCTTTCCCTTCAGTTTTTCGTTTCTTTGTTCCATCCCTTTCTCCTGATTTGTGTTTCTTTTCCTAGCCCCCAGACTTTCTCTCGCTCTCTAGCCGCTTTCCTTCTTCACTCTCCCAAAAAACCCCCCTCTAGTCTTCTGATTTTTCCCTGTTCTTTCTTTTTCCTTGCCGCTCTCTGAAGCCCAGTCCGCCGCCCCTAGTCTGTCCTCTATTTTTATTTTCTTGCTTGGTCGCCTAGCTTTTCTTCTTTCCTCCCTCAGCTTCATTAGTTTTTTCTGCGTTCCTCTAGCCGCTCCCCCTCTGTGTTTTTCTTGTTCTGTTTTGCTCTGTTTTTCTTTCTTTTCAGCTCTCAGCCCAGCCGAAGCCCTCTCTTCCATTTTCCAGTTTTTCTTCTTCTCATTTTTCCAAGCTCCGCCGCCAGCCCACCCTCTGATTTTTCCCCCGTCTTTAGCCTCTCTCTATCTCTCAAAACCTAGCTATCATTCTAGATTCATCCCCCCTCTCCAGGTGTCTAGGACACCTGGCCTTTTACAGCTCCAAATTTCATCTCCAGGACCTCTTCCAATCTCATTTGCAAGCTGCGGCAAAAAAAACACAGCTTTCTGCATTGCCGTGACTTTTTTTTTTTTTTTTAAAAGTAAGAAATAATTTTAACTAAAATAAATAAAATACTAAAAAAATGCTCAAAACAAATTCTTTTCCTTCTTTTCCTTTTCTTACAAATTTTAATTTTTCATCATTTTTTCATTTTTAAATAATGAAACTAAATCTGAAACAACTACAACATATTTTTTGAACGCTTTTTTTCTTTTTTTTTCTTTTTTTTCATGATTTTTCCTTTTTCTCTTTTTTTTCCAAAATAAATTAACAAAAATAAACAAAATGCCAAAAGATTGAATTTAAGAGAAATGAACGTATTTTGTGAACCATTTTCTTTTTCTCTTCTTTTTTTCTCTTTTTTTTCACAAATTTTACGTTAAAACTTAAAACTAAAACTAAAACTAAAACGTGAACAAAATTAATATGACAAATAAAACTAAAAATAATTAGCAAACAAAAGACAAATAAAAAGGTAACAACTAAAATGCAGACAATCTAAAACAAAATCATGAATTAGATGCAACATACAAATTATTTAAAAATTTGGTGTCTACACCCACTTTCCCCTAAAGCGTGCCAAAGGGGTTAGTGGACTGCCTGTCCAGCTCTCGCCAGGACTAACGAGGCAGTTAAATTCAATCTAAAACGTTCCGGAAGTTAAAAGCACGCTCAAACAAGTCAAAAATTTCAAAACGGAAAAATGAAAATCGGAGACGCACATGAATAGTGATGGCCACGTCACAATCCGGCTGGAATCTGCACGGATTTTCGACCGGATTCAGGCCAGAGAGCAACTGGCCGGATCCCAAAAATTCTAGGGCAATCCGGCCATCAACCCGGCCAAGTTTTGGCCGGATTCTTGGCCGGATTCGCCTCTGTCCTTTCCCGCCAAAATTTTTTTCTTTTGCCGTTTGAAGTCCGAACCTGTCCGAAAATCATCCAAACACCAACAAAGCAAATAAACCTTGAAATTTGACATGTACAAGTCAAAATAACATACAACGTTACCAAACACGTTTATACAAGTGTGGTTCCAAATTTACAAAGTCAAAAGAGAAGGTTGGATCAAAATACACTTAGGTTTTCATTCATTGAGGAGCTATACAAAAGAATATTTAACATAGCTCAACTCGGCAAAAAAATATCATAGCCTTTCAAAAGGTGTTCCAATCCCTGTAAGGAAAACAAAAGTAACAGGGTGAACTTTCGCCCAATGAGGTACCGTCACCCAAACAACGAAGTTCATATAAGCATAGAGCCAATCAATCCAAATCCATCCAATAAAGAAGTTGACTAATACTAAATTTCAATAAAATTGGTAAAAGGATACGGACGGCTCTCAAGAGCTCTTTTCCTCACTTGCCATAGTTGATCTCACCTCATCGACTTTCTGTCAATGTACAAAGGGGAACCAATACCGTAGACCCCACTTTACTCCCCATTCCGTCCACCTCTCATACCCCTACCGGGCCCGAACTCCAATCAATTCAGAAATGGTAATACTCGAGTATACCAAAATCGAGAGTCTCATACTCAAGGATTCCACATAACAGTCCCCATGGCTTGTCAATTTTCACGACTAAACCCTTGCCGGCTCGATTCAATTGACCACCAATGGGGTTGAGCTCAGTGATGACAGTAGAGGTCGTTGGATACACGTCCAAATGACACCAATTCAAGTATATTCAAGCGGCATTCTATCTATATAGTAAACAGTCACATAAGACATAAAGTACGAGAGTGATAAAGTACACCCTCGTCTCAATCAATCTCAACAGTAAACACAAGCATTCAAGAAATAGATTTCAAGTTTATCAAAGCCATGAAGTAACAATCTTGTAAGTAGTACACTCACCAATCAAAGAAAGCTTGTTTCACAAATTTCCACCCGACTAGCGTCTCGAGTCACCGTCACGCCCTAAAACATTCAAGAAAGTACAATGAGACTCGATTACGAGTCATAATTCCAAACCACACATCACTATCGCAAAACCGTAATAACTTGAAAATAATATAAAGTACACTTGGTGCTAATGGTTTAGACAACCCTAGGGTCACCAATTAACCCCTAAAGCACCCAAACCCAAGAAAAAATATGAACCTACAATTTGGACAGCATTTTCCCTTATAGATTCAATTTTCCAACCTACAATCATTCACCCATGTTTCCCAAACACAACCACCATTAACATTACAAGTCATAGGCCATCCAATACAACTTATTAAGGTCACAAAATCCTTTGAACATAACCAATTCAAGTGTTCCATAGCAACCCTATAAAAGCCCCAATTACAAACCCTAAATCTGAAATTTTCCGTACAAAGCGAAAATTTTCCGCAAATAGATACAATTTACGCACTATAACTTCATTCTAGACCATTCCAATCCATCATCCATGGCCAACCAATATTAAACATATAAAAATAGAAAAATCATGAATAAATATAAGAATTTTCCAATCTCTACCAAAAGTCATGAAATATCACCTAAAACCATCTCTTTAACTCACACAATCCACTAATTGAACATTATTAAGATCAAACGAAAGGTTCCTTAGTCACTTACCTTGCAAACCCAAGAAAAGACCCAACTTAGCACCTCCTCTTTCCAAACCACTCCACCAACTACTTCACTACTACTTAACTAAGGGTTTTTATAAAGAAATTTCAAGTTTAATCGGTTGGATTGCAAGATTGAGCAAGATTGAGAGCAAAAGAGTTGAAGGTTTCCTTTCTTTTCTTTCTAGAAAGAGTCGGCCAAAGAAACTTGAAATGAAGATAATTTTTGGGTCAATTTTTGATTAATTGGTAAAGTGAATGAATAGTGGTCAAAATCCAAGATTAAATCACAAAGTGACACTTGCCACTCTTTTAATGCAAAGCTATCATTTTGTCTCTCCAACACCAATCTATTTGGGTAACCTCTAATTATCTTTTAGCATCTAGTAAATTAAACCCTGTACATAAAAGTTAACCTAATTGACCGAATTTTATTGAACTTACTGCACTAGCGGGTCCCACGTTCGGGTTGTGTGCTGACCTATAACCTGAGTAAGTTTCGTGGAAACAATTGATCCACAAAGTTTCAGCATAGTATTCTTGCTTATAACCTGAAGTACAGAATACTATGCTGAAACTTTGTGGATCAGTTGCACGAAACTTACTCAGGTTATAAGCAAGAATGCAAGCAACTTCACAACAGAATATTTTAGTGAGATAAAACAAAAAATGAAAGAAAGAAGACAGCAAGCAACTTTGTCTGAGGAATGCAAGTGATTCTGACTGATTCACCTGTATTCTAATTTGCTTGTTCATCAATGATTGTAAAATTTATTAAGGGACTTCAATTTCAAGAATTAGTTGTTATTGAAGCTGTACTTACATCTGCACATTATTGGGATCCACATCCCTAAAATTCTAAACATGAATCAACCATCATTTCCCACCAACTAAGTTATACATAGCTAGCTATCTCCTGAAGCTTAGAAGCTTTATGCATGTAGTTCATTCTTTTTCTCAATTTTCTGTGCAACTAATTTTGTTTCTGATGGTACATATCTACTCCCATTAAATGGGTTGCCACACTTGGTGCATTATGTTTGGGTATCTGTTTTCTGTATATTTCTTCACTAATCAGCTTTTTCACTGGAGCCTTAGTTGAAAAATGGTTCTCAGCTTTTTCATTGCCTTTGTTGCAGCTGCTTTACACTGGACTCAAGAGAAAATTAGGCCCGTTTTGACCTCTGTTCTTCTAATTTCTCATTACTTGTCAGGTAACTTCTTTAAACTAACTCTTGAAGAACTGACTTATTTTTGCTTTAATAGATTGCTTTACACTGCTTTACAGCTTTCCAGTGTAAATCTATTGCTTCATAACTAGCATATATATGCTTATTTCTGGTTGTAATGTGTAGATAAAAATTTATGACTTATGTTCTGGATTTGTATCTCTAGGAAATGGACAAAAATTGGATGAAACTTGATAATAGAAAGGACGAGTCTTATAAACTTGGGGTGGCTGCTTTCTTAAAATTCGCATATTCTTGAAAGGCAAAACATCTTACGATAGCTTGCCCTTGTAAACAATCCAATAACTTCTGCAACCATGCAAAAAGTGTGGTGGAGGACCACTTATTTACATTTGGAATTAGAAAAAGTTACACCAGATGGATACACCATGGTGAACAATTTCGACAGGAAATTAGAGAGGATAGTAATCTGGGCGGTGATGAAGAAGGGGATACTGACAATGAGGATTTAAACCATATGCTCAATGACTTAGGCACTGCACAATGGAAGGGGGGAATTAGTTTAGTAGGGAAGATGATGGTGAAGGGAGTTCAATGTTGAATGCTAGTGAGACTGATGCCTTCCTAAAATTGATGGAAGATGTAAAAAGGGAACTTTATCCTGGAAACAAATTTTACTCAAAGCTGTCTTTTGTAGTCACTCTTCTACATCTCAAAAAGATGAACGGGTGGACTATAAACTCGTTTAACACATTGCTAGAGGTCTTTAAGAAGGCACTACCTCCCGAAGCTCCAGTTCCTAAGTCTTTCTCTGATGCTAAAAGAATTATTCAAGACTTGGGGTTCATATCTGAAAAAATACATGCCTGTGTCAATGATTTTGTCCTCTTCCCCAAGGAATATGAAAATTTGGACACTTGTCCAAATCCAAATTGCAAAGAGCCCCGTTACAAGTCAAAGGGTTCAAAAATTCCACGAAAAGTTCTTCGCTATTTTCCCTTGAAACCTAGGCTTCAACGCTTATATGCCCACAAGGAAATAGCTTTAGATATGCGGTGGCATAAAGAAAAGTGTGTAGATGATGGTAACACCATGAGGCATCCGACGGACAGTGAAGCATGGAAACATTTTGATAAATTATATCTAGATTTTGCTCATGATCCTAGAAATGTCAGGTTTGGCCTTGCGACTAATGGTTTCAATTCTTTTGGAACCATGACATTGACTTATAGCATTTGGCCCTTTTTTGTTGTACCATATAATCTGGCTTCCTGGAAATGTATGAAAGACCCATTCTTTTTCATGTCAATGTTGATTCCTGGTCCTAAATCCCCGGGAAATGAGATTTGCGTCTACATGGCATTTCTAGTAGATGAGTTGAATGAATTTTGGGATGGTCTAGAAACTTATGATGCACATACTGGTCAGAAATTTACACTACGTGCTATTTTGCTTTGGACTATAAATGACTTCCCCGCCTATGCTATATTATCTAGATGGAGTACTAAAGGGTATCAGGCTTGTCCAATTTGCATGGCAGAAACATCCTGTATGCATTTGAAACATAGGAAAAAATTATGCTACACAGGCCATCATCGTTTCTTACCTATTGATCATCATTGGCGTAGAGAAAGAAAGTCATTTGATGGTAAAGTGGATTTTAGGAATCCTGTTATTCCCTTATCTAGAAAAGAAGTTCTGGAACAAGTAGAAAGAGTTGAGATACAGTTTGGAAAAACTCTTCAGCAAATCAAGGCAAGGAAGCGCAAACGTGATGCCAGTGGGTTTAATTGGACAAAGAAAAGTTACTTTTTTGACTTATCTTATTGGTCAAACCTAAAATTGTGGCATAATTTAGATGTCATGCATACAGTGAAAAATGTATCGGAGAGTGTCTTTGCTACTATTATGGATATTGATGGCAACACTAAAGACAGCTGGCAGTGTCGCAATGATTTGAAGGAGTTAGGTATAAAAAAAAGAGTTGCACTTGATTCAGAATGGTGATGTTTACATCATGCCTCATGCTTGCTACTAGCTAACAAAAGAGGAGAAGAAAAAAGTATGTGATTTCTTAGGTTCTATCAAATTTTCGGATGGCTTTGCTTCAAATATATCTCGATGCATAAAGAATGGGCAATTCCAGCTTTTCGGAATGAATAGCCATGACTTTCACATTTTCATTCAATGAATACTCCCACTTGCAATTCATGGAAGCTTAACTAAAGAAGTTCGACAAGTGCTGTTTGAATTAAGTGATTTGATTAAAAAGTTGTGTGCTAGAACATTGCATAGGGATGTACTACAGGAGTGTGATAGAAAAATTCCTGTGATTATGTGCAAATTAGAGAGACTATTCCCTCCTGCCTTGTTCGACATAATGCTACACATGCTGGTTCACCTACCTGCCGAAGCAATTCTTGCTAGCCTAGCTCAATATCATTGGATGTTCCCATTTGAGAGGTATGCCATCGTACATATATAGTGTCTTTTTGTTAGTCAATTATTATAATTCCTGTGATTCTTACTCTAATGAATACTAATATTTCTTATTTTTATTAAAATAAGGAAAATAGGAATACTTAAAAGTTATGTGCAGAATAAAACTCGCTCAGAGGGATGTATTGCTGAGCGGTACATAGACAAACAGGCCCGAGCGTAACAACGAAAGAGTTGACAAACACGGGCAGCTGTCAATATTTTCAGGCTCTGCTCGTCCATTTGGAGGGTCTAAACATCGATATTTACCTGATTCAGAGCTAGCAAAGATCCATACCTTTTTGCTAAATAACTATGATGAACTCGATGACTACATCAAGTAATATACTAGTCTTAAACTCAGCTTATATTTTATGACTATGACTCACCTGTAAAATTATGCCAACATATTTTTTTGCTAGTGAGCATAAAACCTTGTTGGAAGCTGAATGCACTGAAAATGTTATTCAACGGCATGATAAGGAGTTTGCTACATGGTTTAAAGAACGTGTAGGGTCTAATTAACATATTAGTTGTTTGGACTTCTTATGGCTATAGTTTAAATAATATATCATGTTAACTTTTCTCAATCTCTGAACAGGTGTTATATGGTTCCCAACCCTGGAATGATGAATTTCACTCATTGGCCTTAGATTTAGACAGTAGAATTTGTATGTATACAGGTTGCATGGCTAATGAGTATAGATTTCACACTGAAGATCGTGAAAGAGAGAGAAAAACACAAAATAGTGGCATCATAGTGAAAGGCGAGCATTATAATAATATCATTGATTTTTATGGTATCCTAAAAGAAATTATTGAAGTGAGGTGCTGATTTGGAAAGAAAAATGTTGTCCTATTTAAGTGTGACTAGTGGAAACTAGATGATAGTTCCGGCATGCAAATAGACAAGGATTGGGGTATCATAAGTGTGAATTCATCAAGAAGATGGTATGAAGACCAACCTTATATCCTTCCTCAACATATGGAACAAGTATTTTATATTGAGAACCTGAAATTAGGTAGAAACTGGTATGTAGTTGAGAGGTTCAATCCAAGAAACTGTTATGATGTTCCTAAACATGTGGACAAAGAGGCAGTAGTTGAGGAGATATATCAAGAGGAAGCACAAGGGGGGAAATTCAATGTTATCATAGATCTCGATAACCCCCCACCAATTTCAAGAGAAGATGGCAATCTATTAAAGTATGTGCCTTCATCCGTTATTCATGGTGACCAATCTCAAAGAAGGAAATCAACAAGCTGATGAAGACTTTATTGATGACAGTGACATTGGGGACCCAACAGTTGCGATAATGAAGAAGATGAGGATATTCTTAGTGACAGTGACACTGATTCATATTAGATGACATCGATTCAATATGAATCTAATGGTTGTTGGTATCCTGAGTACAACTTCTACTTTAGTTGCATTGCTTTTGTCATATTGTTTGATTTATCTTTTGCCTATTAAACTACATAAAAATGATATATTTAGACTACATTGAATGTTTTTTTTAATGTTTGGTTAGTTGTTGCTTTCAGATGGCTGGACCCGGAATGAGAGCCCAGACACTTAGAAGACAAGCACAGCAAAAGCAACCATCACCACCTTCAAATCAGCAACAAGGTCCATCTGCAAGTACTAGTTCAAATAGCACTGCTACCTTTGTAACGCCAGCATCTTCACCACAAAATGTTACTGCTAGTTCAAACAACGGGCAGCCTCACACTCCTGAATCATTTGCATCAGATGCAAATGAGATTGCACGATCTCATGATAGTCAAAATGATAATAGTGGTACCAACTTCTGCACTTACATTTCTAGTTCTTTTATTTTGTTTCAACTATTATAGCTAATTTAGTCTTGAATTTTGTTTAACCATAGCTGTGCCATTGCCAAAAAGAAGGGGTTGTACTAGGAACATTACATTGGCCCGCAAAAGAGAGGATAATGAAACTCTAACTATTGAAGTTGACCCTTCCATTTGGTGCATAGTAGGAAAGGACTCTCAATACTTCATTAGTGAGAGTAGCTGTGTTGTTAGGAAGTTTGGAAGGCTTAATGTTGACAAATGGTTATATCTTGAGGCTGAATATAGAGAGAACATATACAAGACGGTTACGGTATTTGTATTTTTTTACTTATATCACTACTAGAATGAATTGTTTGATCTTTATACTCATGCAATATTCTTATGTACTTCTATTTAATTTTTTGGTACTTATATTTGTCTTGTAGGATGACTTCCAATTTGAGAATAACATCACCTCAAAAACTGCTATAAATAGGTAGTTGAACATCTTGTATTGGAATCACCGATATCAGTTGCACAAGTATTTTCTAACTTTTGGGACGAAGGAGGAAGCAATTCAACATGTTCCTGACGGTGTATCAACTGAGGATTGGACATGGATGTGCAACTACTTTGGAAGTGAAGAATTCAAGGTCTAGTTACATACTTGAATTAGTCTTACCTAAATATAAAATTTATTTCAAATATTTAGAATTACTGCTGGTTGTTTATATATTACAGAAAATCAGTGACTGTAACAAAGTAAATCGTGCCAAGAATGAAACTCATACTACTGTGGGAACAAAGTCACTTGCTAGAGTTGTTGAAGAGAAGGTAATCAATTAAAACTGTTTGGAGATTCCATTATGCTTTTTTTCCTTCTTCACTCTTAAAGTCTGGTGTCAAACTGATTATTTGATAGAAAAGGAAGGAGGGAGTGGAGCTTTCAGAAATAGAAATGTTTGAAATTAGTCGTACATCAAAGAAGACAGGATGGCTGATAAATGATCTAGCGAAAGAGACTTTGGTGCGAGATGTCATTCTATTTTTATGCATTTACAACTCCTTTGTGACATGCCTTTTAACACCTAAGCTATAATGTCTTGTCTAGGCAACAATGAAAGAGATGGAAGCTACAACTTCAATGAGTAGTGCTGAAATTTGTCAACAGCAACTTGGATACATACCTGGATAGCTTCGTAGCTGCAACACAACCAAGAGGCAAGCAATGGAGATTGACCACTTGAGGAGTGAAATTGAAGAACATCGAAGACGGGCAGATACGGCAAAGCAACGAGCTACACAAATTGCAGAGGAATTCAATGCCCAAAAGGAGCTAATTAAGAGCTTGCAAGATCAGCAACTTGAAACTAGGGGGCTGTACAAGGAGTTGATAGTCCAAATGAAAGACTTGAGCAAATGATAGATTTCAAAAAAGGTGAGGAGATAGATTCTTTGCTTTTATTTTGGCTGAAACTCTCTTTTTGACTGATTTTTTTACTTATTAAGTTCACAATAGTTGGATATACTTAAACTCTAAAGAAAAGTTTATTTTCAATCCAATCTAGCTTCATATTTTGATCGTGAGAAGACTGATGCATATGCTGCTAGAGATGATTGAAATCTGACCTAGTTCTGTACTCTATGCTTTAGTTTAGAAATCTAGTACTCTATCTTTTGGGAAGGATATGTATTGGCCATTACTACTTATGCTGATTATGTGGGATTACTATATTCCCAACATTTGCGGTTCACTTTCGTTTTAATTAATTTATAGATGTGTTATGGCCAAATATATGACTTTGCGGCATATATTCTACGTTGATTTTGCCTTTTGTCAAATTGAATGTTTTGCTATATTTGTTGAAAATGCCAGCTTCAGTTCCTATATTTGTATTGGTCAATTTCAACTCCTTAAGATAAAACTCAGTGACAACCTTCCCAAAAGGTGTCACTCTTAGCCAAATTTAATTTTTTTTCTATAACTGTCAGAACGAGAGCCGTGACAATGTTATACTTGTAATGAACAATTGCGGCTCTTCTAGGCAAAGTTGTAAGTTCACTAAGTGACGACTATTCTTGTCACTGAATACCAAGAATGAGAGTGACAAGTTCAAGTCGTCACTGTGCTTGTTCAAATTTGTGATGACTTTTACTACCTTTTATGACAAAAAAATTTGTGAAATAGTGACAAGAAAATTCGTCACAGAATACTAACTGTTAGTGACGAATTAGTCTTCGTCATTAAATAACAATATTTAGTGACGACTTTGCAGAGGTTGTCACACGTACCCATTTGTGACATAGAATTAGTGACAACCATGTGACAATGGAAAAAATCGCCACTATATGTATATAATGATGATTTTTTTATTTTTAGTGATGACTTTTTATTGTCACAAAAGGCCAAATTTCTTGTAGAGTGTATTTAAGTTAGAGGTAAGGAAATGGGTCGAATATGTTAACTTTGATGTACAATAATCTTTACTTAGCTTGATATATGAAATTGGTACAATAATCTTTACAAATTAGGAAATTTGTAAAGGTGTTCCTTCACTACAAGAAATTTGGCCTTTTGTGACAATAAAAAGTCATCACTAAAAATCAAAAATTCGTCATTATATGAATATAGTGACAACTTTTTCCATTGTCACCTGGTTGTCACTAATTTTATGTCACAAATAGGTACATGTGACAACCCTTTTAAAGTTGTCACTAAATCTTATTATTTAATGACGAGGACTAAGTCGTTGCTAACGGTTATCATTCTGTGACGAATTTTCTTGTCACTGTTTCATTTATTTTTTTGTCATAAAATATAGCAAAAGTCGTCACAAATTTGAACTCTACAGTGATGACTTGAACTTGTTACTGTCATTCCTAGTATTCAGTGACAAGAATAGTCGTCACTTAGCAAACTTACAATTTTGTCTAGAAGCGCTACAATTGTTCATTACAAATATAACATTATCACGGCATTTCCGACAATTATAGCAAAAAATTAAATTTGGCTAAGAGTGACAACTTTGAAGGTTGTCACTGAGTTTTGTCTTAAAGAGTTGAAATTGGCCATTACAAATATAGTATTTTCCTGGCATTTTCAACAATTATAGCAGAACATTCAATTTGACAAAAGACAAAATCAACGTAGAATATATGCCGCAAATTCATATATTTGGCCATAACACATCTACAAATTAATCAAAACAAAAGTGAACCACAAATGTTGGGTCCCAAATCCCACAAAATCAGTTCTAGTAATGACCAATACATATCCTTCCTAAAAGATAAACTAGTCAATAACTGAGTACCCATGAGAAGAGAGAGGTAGAAAAGAACAGATGAATTGAACCTAGTTTGTGATTTGATAAAATTGGACACTAGTATCTACAGGACATATAGCTAATAGGTTCAGCAAGCAGATATGGTCCGGGCAGTTTGGCCAGCTATAATGTACAGATAGTAATCTTCAACACTTCATCGTTTTTCCTCATCTTTTATTGCTCCTCCTATTTCTGTCACTTCATGTAGATTGTTTTGGTGGGGTAAGTTTTCTGAACGAAGCATGCAAAACCAAGACTGCAATCATATTAAGGAGGGGATCAGATTTTGGAGTCCCTACAAAGTTCTGTTTCATAAAAAGAAAAAGCAATTTGAGTATAAAAATCACTAAGCAAAAGAACTAATGCCTTACCTACATAACTTACACTAAGAGTGCATAGGAAGGTTACTTGAACATTGGAAAAGAATAGAATAACTGTAGTTGCTGCAAAAGTCAATGGAACGTTAACATTTTGAAAGCACAGTTAAGTTAATAAGCATTCGAGAGAGTTAGTAGTTACATGAATGTAAATTTGCTAAGAATCATCAACTAGAGCAAATGTGACCTGAAATACTAAGAGCCTTGAAACATGACAAACTGGGAAATGATCTATACCATGTACAACAGCGCAAGCCTTTCGTCAAAATTAGTTAATCAACTCGGTAATTCCACGAAACAACTTTCTTAGCAATAGGATAATTATCATCAGCCCACTGACTAATGAGAGATGAAAAGAGTTAAGGTTTGGCATCCACTAAAAAGGTTTTAAAATATTCTGGAAGAAGAAATAATCCAAAGGGCTAGAAAGCTTAAAAAATTAAGAAGGCAAACTTTGACTTGGAGTGAGAACCTAAGAATGACATGCTCTAAGGAGGCATCATGAACTCACCGAACTTCATTAGGAAAAGAACGGTTTCCAAACCAATCAATTCTACTTAATTAGTCACGAGCATTTCAATACATATTCCTCAAGTGCCAAACATTAGTCAATTATTCATTCCAGCATGGATGACATTATTATGAGTTGTCCATCTACATTTATCCAAAGCTAAATGCTCAAGCCTACAGCAATTCGAGAATAGCTGCTGATTTGAAGGGTTATCTGGAAAAGTTATGCACTCAAGATGTAAGGTCTTCAAACTGGAAAAACAGATATTAGATGAAAGATTGGAACATTATAGCCTAGCTTCAGTTTGAAAGAAATGAGAGATTCAAGAGAACATGCAGAACTTGGAAAGTTGAATGGGCCATCAAATTCCAAAAAACTAAGATTAAGCTCTCTAACATTGCACAGGAATGAATGAAGAAGCAATGGATCATGTAAGTCGTGACATGAAATTGACAGTTTATCAATATATGTTTCTCGATGAATCACTCTGTTCAAAAGGTTCACAAACAGCATCCTGTCTCCTTGAGAATGTTCATCAAACACATAATGAGAAACAGAAAGCCACAGTCCTTTCCATCTTTTTGACAGGACACTTGTTCTCATGGCATCTTTTGTAGGAACTAGTGATAGAATGCAACCAAGAACAGCATCAGGCAAGCTACTAATCATATCATTACTATCACTACTATTAGCAATATGCAGTTGTTTGGAACTGGTGGAGCCTCTACTGCTGGCCAGCTTCAAATTTGGGTCCATCACAACTTACTTCCTATCAAAAAACTGTTACCATTAAATTCTACGTATTGTACGATAACAGATACTATTCACTATCCAAGAGGAGGGGAAATTCAATGAGAAATAAATCTAATGCAAGAACATAAAAATATCCCATCATTCAATACTAACATTTCTATCCATCAATTACAGAATAATCAGAGTGAGATTACAAATATAAGTTACTTCTTTAGCTCAATACAAGTAATACATGTTCTTTGAAGATTCAAATATTTTATGTTTCTCATTAGTAACAAGACACGTAGTTTAATAGCAGTGTGTTATATAAAGTAGTATGTTATATAAAGGAGAAACAAAGAAAAGCCTACAATGATTAGCCAAAAAATGAACTTCTAGTTCAGCTTGTCTCAACTATGGATATTAGGTGGTTCTTTTAGTGAAGATCTTAACAGCATTGAAGTGACGATCTTAATACATTCAAGTAAGTAAACCAAAGAAAGCAGAACATTCATTAGTCCATGCCAAAAATACTATTCCTATAATTGCATTAACATGACTACAAGCAACTCACCAGGGCAAATTATAATCTAAGTACACAAGAGAAAGCATATTACTAGAAAACTTATCTGATTATTCTCATAATCAGATTGAAGAATTCAAAAAATCACATCTAATATCTAGAAATCAACCACTCAATATTTATAGATTAGCGCTTCAATATACAAATGCAAGGAATTCATAGAGAATCTAGGATGCCAAGAACGAGCAAATTATCTCTGCCTTATGACACGAATAAAAAATCCTTACTTTACAATCTCCTGCTTATCCTTTTTTTTTATCAGTAACAAGAAGCACCAGCGTATAATCCATTAAACCTAGAAAAAAGGTGCCACCACATGTTTTTAAGAAATTCCTTAGATTGATTTGAAGACCTAGAGCAACCAAAACTATAGATAAGTCTCAATCAACTACGTATCTCAACATGCATAACTTTCAACTGCAACATCTGAGAGCCTAAATTGCAAATAACATAATTTAGCAAAACATGAATCGAAGAGAAGCTTGAACTTGGTGGTGCTGAACCATACCTCCAGATCCATGGCCAAAGCCAGGCCTTCCACCAGAACCCCTGAAAGCAGGCTGGTAATCCGCAGGAGCTCCACCTTTCTCACCACCAAACTCACCAGGAGGTCCACGGGACCAGAACGATACCTCTCCCTGTCACCAAATCTGGGCCTATCCCTATCAAACCTTGGTGGTCCGCGAGGGCGGTCACTAGGAGGTCCACCCATAGGATGACCGAGGGGCTTGGCAGACTTCTTAAGAGTAGTAGGAACAATTTCAGAGGGAAGATTGAGGTAAGTCCTCAGGAACTCGATGCCGTCGTTCGTAAGATACCAGTAGTAATGCATCCAAGTGAAGGTTTCCCGGACGTTCTCCTTGGACTTGAAGCTCTGCATTAGCTTAATCACATGCAAGTTTGGGACATCGATCTCGGGATGCTTCGCCAAATCAAAATCTTTCTTCGCACAGAAAACTCCCTCTTGGAACAGGTACTCGGAGATCTCTCTCCTGTTTTTCTCTGGAATTATCATGGCTGTTGTTGAGAATTGGGAAGATGGAGGAGAAGGAGCATGACGACGACGGAGAGAGAGGCAGAGAGATAACAAAATGAACACTAGGCAGCCTCCGGTGACCCGATTGTGCAGCAGCTCCTCCTCCTAATTAGGGATTTTTGCTGCACCGATCTAGGGATTTTTGCTATTTGCAACTCCACAAAATCTACACAAATCTTTTGGGTAGCTCAAATTAGGGATGAAAATGGTGGCTCAAAGTGATTTTTTGGAAAATTTCAGCAAGATGGTAGTGGAGAGAAGAAGAAGATGATAGTGTCCAAAACTGGCAAGAAGAGGGAAAGAAAATTTTGTCTGAAATTTTTGCTAAATGTTGTGAGTGTTTTTATCAAACAACAAAGCCAAAACTATGTCGTTTCTGCTTCTTTTGTTCACCCGCCTGTACTTCTTCAATTTTCAGCTTCCCGCTTTCATTTTAGCTAAGACCAAAAAATAACACTTTCATCCTCTTTTGTACGGCTAATTGATCAAATTATTGTTCGAAAAAAAATTGCAACAATAAGGTTATTATTTTGAGCTTTTCCCAAGTTGTATTTGGAACTTTATTTGTTACATTAAAAGTTTGAAAATTTAGTGTTTTTGGATAATTTTTGGAAAATTTAGTGTTTCTGGGATTAATTTAGTGTGTTTGAAAATTAGTGTTTTTGGAATATTTAGTGTCTTATTATGTTTATGATTCAAAAAAATCTTTTAATGCAAATATTTTTGGTATTAATTTAATAATTTTATTAATTATGTACGAAATTGTGGTTTGACAAGACCTAACAATCTGTTTAGTTGATCAATTAACCAAAATAGTTTGCTAATACATGCATGAAACACTAAATGTATTTGGTGCAAATACCGATTTATAAACCATAAATAATGTGACTATTGTAATTAATAATAAACTCCAACCATGCTATTGTCAAGATTTAACTTAATTTCATGTTGAATTTTATTGTTCTTTGCCATTATTTTTACACTGTGCTAGTCAATAATTTTTCATGTGTTGTCAAGACAATTAGATAGGGAATCCATGATATATTTTAACCTTAGCTAAGTTCGGTACAAGTTATTAACTAAGGTTGGAACAATTTTAAAAAATATGTATATATATTTTATTACAATATCTTTCTCATTTTGCTAATGAAAAACATCAACTAAAGTGTAAATGATAGGGTGCCATAATAGAATTAATGAAATCGGTTTATCACATACGAGGCTAAATTGTAAAAGATAAGGTGTCATGATAGAGTTAATGGAATCAATTTATTACATATGGGGCTGAAATGTAAAATTTAGGGTGTCATAATAAGATTAATAAAATTTATTTATCACATATAAGCCACATTGAAAAAATTAGGGTGGCATAGTAGAAATAATGAAAGTGAGTTAGGAACAAGCACTTTAAAAATATGTTTATGATTCTAAAAAAGATATTTTAATGCAAATAATTTTTGTATCAATTTAATAATTTTATCAATTATGCACGAATTGTGGTCTGACAAGACCAAACAATCTGTTTAGTTGATCAAATAACCAAAATGGTTTACTAATACATGCATGAAACACTAAATCTATTTGATACATGTACTGATTCATAAACCATAAACAATTTGATTATTGTAAATTGTAATACATAACAAACTCCAGTCATGGAATTGTCAAGATTTTTACTTAATTTCATATTAAATTTTATTATTCTGCTCCATTATTTTCACATTATGTTAATCAGTAATTTCCCATATGTTGTCAAGAGAACTAAATAAAGAATTCATGATATTTTTTAACTTTATAACAAGGTATTAGCTATGTTTGGAATAATTGAAAAATAGGTAAACATTGTTTTTTACAATATATTTCTCATTTTGCTAATGATAAACACAACTTAAAGTGTAAAAACATAGGGTGGCATAATAAAATTAATAAAAATTTTCTTTATCACATACGAGACTAAATTGCAAAAGATAAGGTGTCATGGTAGAGTTAATGAGATTAGTTTACCAAATACGGGGCTAAAATGTAAAAGTTCGAGTGTCATAATATAATTAATTAAATTTACTTGCAGCGTATGGGCCATATAGAAAAAATTAAGGTGGTATATGGGTTTAAAATATAAAAGTTAGGGTGTCAAAGTAGAATTAATAAAATTTGTTTACAACACATGGGTCATATTGAAAAAATTAAGGTGGTATATGTGACAGCCCCATCTTCCCCTAAGGCGAACCAAAGGGTTCGGCGGACCGTCTGCCCAACTCTCGCCAGGACTCACTCACTCACTCATAACTCAAGCAAAATAACGTACATCCATAGAAAATGAATAACACATCCACTTCAACTTAATATATACATTGATGCTCAAATCCAAATACAAAGTTTCTACACACCTAAAAAAATTTCAAAGTTTTTATATTTCGAGTACAATCAACCCTAGTCGGGTACTAGCGTGAGTACAATTACAACATTTAAAACAATTAGACTATGCTAGTCGGTGCAAGTCACAAGCCTCACTCGTACCCCCTGTAAGGAAAACAAATGGCGTAGAATGAGTTAAAATCCCAGTGAGGTTCCAAATAGCAATTTGGTCATCAAATAAAATAAAAATAGCATGATAGTGAAATAGCGAGCATACCAAATTTATGAAAGTGAGCAATAACACGTCAAATAGCAAATGTCAAAATGAGTTTGTTTTCCAAAAAAACAATAACACTTCGAATAACCATCAAAGTGTAAGGATACAGATGACTCTCAGGAGCCAAATTCCCATTGCATCATCAGGAGCTTGATCACGTAATAGTTGACACTCCGTCAACTTTCAAGTAAAGAAACCAATCCAGTAGAGTACCACTTACACTACTTTCCGTCCACCACTCAAACCCCCTACTGGGCCCAAAATTCTCAATAAACATTGGTGGTAATGCTCGAGTATACCGATTAGTCGAGAAGATATCACTCCACTCGACAAAACAAAAGACCCAGGATTCGTTACCCAATCGACCAAACTCTTGCCGGCTCGACTCGAGTAACTCGCCACAGGGTTTCTGGAATTCCAGGAAGTGCGCACCATATACACAAATATATCAAATCCATTGCAACAATAAACAAGTGTATCTCATATTAGGGCAAGTGCGATAAAGTACACTCTTGCCCGAACAAACAAATGACATATCATTAAATCACACTGGTCAAGTATTGAAAACAAGTATCTAGTTCAATCAGGTATTTGGAAGCACTCACCAAAAGTAGTGCCTCTAGTGATCGTGTCTGGGTTGTACTCCGGGATTGGAGTCCAAATCTCAAGACAAGAGCTTGCAAGAAGGATCCTCCACTTCTCCTTGAAATATTTTGGTTCCTCAAGCTTCCCAAGCTTCCAAACTAGTGATCAATCGGTTTAGTTTTTTTTGTTTGCACTCAAAAGGTTGGATTCAAGGTAGAAAATTGAAAACTCTCTTCACTTTCCTGCCTCTCCTTGCTCTCGGCTAACCAGAAAAAAAATGAGGAAGAATGAGCTCAAATGAAAGATAAGAAGGCAAGATAAAAGGGTTTGGTTAAAGGTCATAGATGGCCAACAAGTGGCACCACCAAAAACCATCCAAATTTTGTTTTCTTTTCCTTGCATTTTGGGTCAATAATTTCGGCTATAAGGCTGAGGATGAGGGATATTTTGCAACAATATCAAGGGTATGTGGTGGTAGGGAAGTGGTGGTCAAGTGGTGGGTTCAATCGGTAGTGATCGATACCCGTCGGTTCTAACCGTTTTTCCTTAAATCGCGTATACTAGGGTTTTAACTTATAATTCACTAACTTATTATTATCACCTGTAATCCCATGCTTAATATCATCTAAAACTCACTTTTAACCACCAAATTTGATCCACACTTTGCACCGGATAGTCATACTACGGATAGACGTAAAAACCCTAATTTGCGCTAACTTGAAAAAAAAAAGTGAAACCCTACTTTCTAGGTTCATTTGCACTTATTGTGGGGTGATTGAGTAGTAGGGCTATTATAAAATAATAATTTCCAAATAAAAGGGCATTTTTAAGAAAAAATATAAAGAATTTTTTGGGTCCTCATACTCTCTCCCCTTTAAAAGAATTTCATCCTCGAAATTCATACATGTACTCCGAAATAATATAGGGTATTTTCCTTATATATCCATTTCTAGCTCTCAGGTCTCACTATAGTCAAACTTAGTTAAACAATAGAAATCATGAATAGTACCTTCTACTATCTCCGATGGTTTAGGTAATGCCTATTGGTCCAAGGGCTGGCACTCTTGGCTTAGTTCCTCCTACATTTACTTGTTCAGGGTTTAGGTGTGATCTACGGGGACAAGTTGCAAGCTGGTGCTCGGTACTACCACACCATAAACATTTTCCTGCATTTCGCCAACAATCATTCTCCGTATGATTGGCCTTCCCATAGTACTCACAAGATACTCGAGGGGCTGAGGTCTGACCTCCTTGTGAGGCACCTCTTGCTTGCTCCGTACCACGCGAGGCTCCTCTTGGAGTAATTTCCTTAGATGTCCCTGAAATTTTCTCACCACCATCTTAGAGGGTGGCATATCTAAATCACCTTGTCCTTGCCTTTGACTTCCACCAAGCGCACCCCTCCTTTTTGCATGAAAAACTCTCACTTGTGCCCTAGCAATTTCTATTCTTTGGGCCTTCTCCAAAACCTCCGTAAACGTATTAATCTAGGCCGCCGCCAAGGCCTCTTGTATCTCCACATTTAGCCCTTGCACAAACCTCCGTACTCTTTTTTGCTCCGTAGCTACCAGTTCGGGAGCAAATTTGGATAGTTTTGTAAACTGGGTTTCATACTCAGATACACTTAAAGTTCTCTGTCGAAGCTTAATAAAATCATCCTATCTCTTCTCCTGAACAATAGGTGGGAGGTATTTCTCATTAAACTCTCGTACAAAGTTCACCCAAGTCCATGCAGTCCCCTCTCTTTCCCATTTAGCCCTAATTACATTCCACCAGGCTCTGGCCGGACCCTCGAACTAAAAAATGGCAAATTGCACTTGCCTATCATCTGTATAGTTTAAAGCAGCAAAGATGTTGATCATGGCCTCCAGCCATTTCTCGGCTCCTTCCGAGTCTGGTCCTCCCAGGAACTTAGGTGGAGAGAACTTCTGGAATCTTTCTAAGGCCCTATCTTGCCCCATATCGGGGTCCCTAGGTTGATTTATAGGGGCTTGACCCTGTTGTTCCACTAAACGGACCAGAATATTAGTCATTTGTTGGATTGCAGTTGCCACCTGATCCCCCCCTAAAACTTGGGGTCCAGGTTGCGGTCCACTCGTTTCACCCCTTTCCCCTCTTGGTTCTTGTGTGGGTCCCTGCTTTTGTTTACCCCCACGCCTACGATTAGAGCCACGCCTTCGAGTAGCTCCCTGATCCTAGCTTCTTCTACCTTCCATGCTTCGCGGCTAATCAACTATAGCAATATAGCCAACTAATCAATGATAGAATATAGCCACTAAGTAACTGTATAAATATAAACAGTATAAAACAGAATAATGCAAATCATAAACCTTTCTAAATCATAAAACAGGGGTAATGCAACACATTCAATCAAAACAAGTCACATAACCTATAGGACATTATAATGAGGAGGGGCTCACGGCTGCTCAAACTTCTAGTGCTCAAGTCATGCAAATACCCAGTGGTCCAATTACAAGAGCGCGTGCTAGGAGAATTCAAGACTCACTTCAAGCTCTTGTTTGCACGATTCAAGAATGAGTTGGTGATGACTTGAGGTCCATTGAAGGATTACATAATGGAGAAACCACCCTATACACTTTCCTTCAAATGGAAGAACCAAGTGAAGAATAGTTCACGGAGTACTAGCTTGCTAAATAGGGTTTTAAGTTACCATTATCAGTTGTTTGATATTTTAATAATTTCGGTCACTTTTCACTACTTGAGCTGGCCGAATTTTAGAGTCTTAATTTAGCCAATTAGTTGTTAGATATTTACCCTTAATGAAGGGCAAGGTCGTCCATTGGACATTCTAGGGTTTGAGTCATGTAAGGCTATATATAGCCTAGGTTTTCATTCATTAAGAACAATTCAGATTTTATAAAATATATGTGAGTTTATTCACTCTCTTGCCTCAAGAGAATTTCCTTTGAATACGTGAGAATTAATCTCAAGCTGTTCATCGAACTTATCAATCAAGTAGTCTCCTTGATTGTGGCGTTCTTCTAAATATACTTTGGTTCACTAAACTGGCTAGTCTTGGGTTAACGATTCTCCTTAGTTCGTGGCTCGTGATTATAGAAGGGTCAAAGTTCCGCAAATCCACTCAACTTGGTGTTCGTCTAAATCCGTCACACATCAGTTGGTATCCAGAGCTAGTCGACGACATCAAGTATATCCCGTTGAGTTTGTTCATAAGCTTTCTAGTAAATTTTATCTTGCAAAACTGGTTGTGTCTCTCTTTGTGTCAAGTCCGATTATTATTACAAAAAAAAAAAATTCTGTCCACCTTTGTTTTGTTCTTGTTGCATTGTTCTTTGATTTCTTTTTCTTCGTGTACACTTCGTGCATTACCTGTTGTGTGTTGCTGTCTTGAAGCCTGCTTTCAAGTGAAACCAAGCTGTGTGCCCTGCGTTTGCTGTTTGAACAAAAAAAAAAAAAATTGCGACGGCTAGGGTTTCACTTGCAACTAGGGTTTTCCTTGGACGCAAGTTTCGTGCCAAATCTATTCCAGCTTTTAGTTGTTACCTAAGTTGTTTTCATTAATCTCCTAAACTGATTTTTGTGGTTAAACTTGTTTGGGGGTTGGAATCTTGAAGAGGGACTGTAATAATCTAGGGTTCTTGAGTTTCTTGAACTAATCTTGAAGTCTCGAATTTTTGATAGTTATTGGGGGATTGAAGGAGAACTTTGGTTTGACATTACATTCTGGAATTTTACCCACAAACAGCCGAGTAATTGTGTGTTCTTAGAGTCAAAAAAAAAAAAAAAAGGAACAAAGAAAGAGGAATTGCGCGGGTGACAAGAAAGAAAAGGAAATTGTGTTCTTTATTGCCAAGACCTGAATTGCTACACTTTGTTTCTTGAATTTAAGCCGCAAAAACAGAAATCTAAGGCAAAGGAAGGGTTTAAAAATTCTGACCAACTTCTTCTTGAAAATCTTCAGCGCCTTGAGTCTTGATTATTTGTCACCTTTTGAGTTTTTTGATCATCTTGATTCTTGAAGACCTGTACCTCTCTTCGCACAAACAGCTTCTTGTACGCTCTTGCATCCATACAGGGCCTCCTTGGTTTAGGAATAAAATTCTGGGGAGTTTCTTGGGCAAGCCGCTTGGGAAGTTCTTATGTAACATCACTTGCATTACCTTGTGACGCCATTGCCTAAGACCAATCTGTCCAATCTGTCCATGTGTGGTGCACAGGGGAGGGGCCGAATTGCTTGCTCTTTGAGGGGGAGTAAGGAACGAAAATTTGGGAGCAAGGGGAGGGGAGTATAGCCGAATTTTATGCAGGATTTTTAGAAGCAAATTCTGGAATTTTGAGAGGATAGTTTCGGGTAGAATAGGAAGCTACCAAATTCTGTTTTACACTTGGTTGACCAGCCGACTTTAGGAAAGGAACAAGGAGAAGGAAATCTGGAAAATTTTTTGGAAACAATTCTGATTTGGTATAGCCGATTTTTAGGAAGGTTAAGGGGTACAAAATCTGGAAATCTTTTGGGACCAATCCTGTTTCCATTTCAGCCGACCTTAAGGAACTTTCCAAAAAAAAGTACAACACCTAATTTGTTTCCAGAAAAATCAATTAGGAAAATTAAGGAAACACTTGGGAAACTCCATCATTGTATTTGGACATTCCTCGTTTCATTCCTTATCAAAGTCATTCCTCATTTCATTCCTCATTTCATTCCGTTTCTACTTTTGTTCCTTGTTCTTTTGATACAATTGGGAGCTATTTGATTCAAAGTTTGATTGAATTTCTTTGAGAAAATTTCTGATTTCTTCAAAGGAAACAATCAAGTAGGCTTGAGGAGTGAATTGGTGAGAGCATTAGAGGGACATAAACACTTGAGTGAAAACACGAGAAGAGTGAAACACTTAAGGGAGCAAGTGAGGCACTTTTCTACTAACAATTTGTCGAGTTTTGCAGGTTCACCATGTCTCAGGAAAATGAACTTACCATTGCTCAGTTATCACTTAAAATGGATGCTATGTGGAAGGAAATGCAGAGGAGACTGGACCAACGCCTGGAAACGATCCATGAGCAGATTGATCACCTAAGTTCATCTAGGGCTTCCTCTAGGAAATCTAAAGGAAAATCCGCCCTGGGGGAATCTAGTGACTCCAACGCCGATTCGGACCGTGAGACTTACGGGCAAGGGAGACCGAAGAGAAACACAAGGGCAATTGGTGATGCAATCAAAGGGATTAAGATGAAGATTCCTCCGTTCCAAGGCAAATCCGATCCGGCTATATACCTTGAATGGGAGAGTCGGGTAGAACTCGTATTCGATTGTAATGACTACACCGATGCACAAAAATTGAGACTTGCCATAGTAGAGTTCACCGACTATGCCATTGTTTGGTGGGAACAAATGGCTACCAGCAGGCGAAGGTGTGGCGAACCACCTATCACCACTTGGACTGAGCTCAAGCGACTTATGAAGAAGCGATTTGTACCAAGTCACTACCATAGAGACTTGTACCAAAAACTTCAAACCTTGACACAAGGTCAACGCTCAGTTGAGGACTACTACAAGGACATGGAAATCTCCATGTTAAGAGCTGATATTCAAGAAGATCGCGAGGCTACAATGGCAAGATTTCTCAGTGGTCTAAGGGTTGAAATAGCCGATCAACTTGAGCTTCAATACTATGTGGAGATAGACGATATGGTGGACAAGGCTATCAAAATTGAGCAGAGACTCAAGCGGAGGGGAACCACCAGATATTATAGCACTAAAACACATCCATCTACTCGGCCATTCCAGCCCAGGAGGGAGGAGCGAAGCCCAAACGCTTGGAATTCCCAAAAGCCAAAACAAGACCAAGGATCAAGCTCACGGCCACCTTTTGCCAAAACCGACTCCAAGGTTGTTTCCAAGCCACCATTCGAAACTTCAAAACCTAGGAGTCGTGACACCAAATGTTGGAGGTGTCAAGGAGTTGGGCATATTGCAAGCCAATGTCGAAACCCAAGGGCCATGCTTGTCCTACCAAATGGAGACATTGTCACTGATGATGAAGAAGAGGAATACACAGACATGCCTCCCTTGGTTGAAGAGGAAGATGAGATAGAGGAAGTTCCAACTCAAGACAAGGTTGGATTGGTAGCAAGAAGGGCACTCGCTACTCAAGCTAGTAAAGATGAACTTCAACGTGACAACATCTTTTACACTAGGTGCCATGTGACCAACAAGGAATGCAGCTTGGTAATCGATCCTGGAAGTTGCACTAATGTTGCTAGTGCATTGATGGTGGAGAAACTAAACTTGCCAACTAGTGACCACCCCCGTCCCTACAAACTTCAGTGGTTAAACAACAGTGGGGAGGTACGTGTGCACAAACAAGTTTTGGTTACTTTTCGCATTGGTAGGTATGAAGATGATGTTATGTGTGATGTGGTACCAATGCAAGCTGCACATATACTCTTAGGGCATCCTTGGCAATTTGACAAAAGAATCACCTTTGATGGTTTCTTGAATAAATACTCTTTCATGCATAATTGTAAAAAGATTACACTTGCACCTCTTACACCTCAACAAGTGCATGAGGATCAAGTTAGTCTACAAAAAGAGTATGATTCACATGTTACCACCAAGAAGGACAAAGCTAAGAAATTGGTATTGACCGACCCTTCTTCAAGCAAGTTGGATCATTCTCATTCGGCCTTAGAGCCCACACAGGAAAGAAAATCCAGCGTGCTTGCCAAGGTGAAGGACGTGAGACAGGCCTTGCATTCTAATCAGGTTTTATTTATTTTATTTTGCAAGGGTTCCTTATTCACTAATGCTCCTGATGCTTCTTTGCCTAGTATTATTACTAACCTTTTACAGGAGTACCAAGACGTCTTTCCTGAGGATATACCTACTGGTTTGCCTCCATTAAGGGGAATTGAACATCAAATTGATTTCATTCCTGGATCTTCCCTTCCAAACAAGGCACCATATAGGACCAATCCAGAGGAAACCAAGGAGCAACAACGACAAGTGGAGGAGTTGCTTAGTAAGGGTTGGATTCAAGAGAGTCTAAGCCCTTGTGCTGTACCAGTTCTACTTGTTCCAAAGAAAGATGGAGGATGGAGAATGTGCACTGATTGTAGGGCAATTAATGCCATCACGGTAAAGTACCGCCATCCCATACCCCGTTTGGATGACATGCTTGATGAATTACATGGTGCTATCATTTTTACTAAGATTGATTTGAAAATTGGTTACCATCAAATTCGCATGAAAGAAGGAGATGAATGGAAAACTGCATTCAAAACAAAACATGGACTTTTTGAGTGGTTGGTCATGCCTTTTGGGCTAACCAATGCACCAAGTACTTTTATGAGACTCATGAATCATGTTTTACGCTCTTTCATTGGTAAATTTGTGGTCGTTTACTTTGATGACATTTTGATCTATAGTAAGACTCTAGATGAGCATGTTGTGCATTTACAAATGGTCCTCGATGCACTTCGCAAGGCAAGCCTCTACGCTAACCTTAAGAAGTGTACCTTTTGCACGAATCAATTGGTTTTTCTAGGCTATGTTGTTAGTGAGCAGGGAATTCATGTTGATCAAGAAAAGGTGAAGGCTATAAGTGAATGGCCGACCCCTACCAATGTAAGTGAAGTGAGAAGTTTTCATGGCTTGGCAAGCTTCTATAGGCGTTTTGTCAAGGATTTTAGCACAATTGCTGCCCCACTTACATCAATTATCAAGAAAGATGTGCAATTTCATTGGGGAGAGGAACAAGCTAAGTCTTTCCAATTACTTAAACACAAGCTCACACATGCACCTGTTCTTAGTTTACCTAATTTTGGCAAAGCTTTTGAAGTAGAGTGTGATGCTTCTGGTATAGGTATTGGAGCTGTTCTACTCCAAGAGGGTCGCCCGATTGCCTACTTTAGCGAGAAGTTGAATAGAGCTGCTCTCAACTACTCAACCTATGATAAGGAACTAATGGCCTTGGTACGGGCTCTCTAAACATGGCAACATTACCTACGCCCTCGTGAGTTTGTCTTGCACACCGACCATGAGTCGCTCAAGCATATCAAATCCCAAGACAAGTTGAGTAAGCGACATGCACGATGGATTACATTCATTGACAGTTTTACCTTTGTGATCAAATACAAGGCAGGTAAGACGAATGTAGTGGCTGATGCACTCTCGAGAAGGCATACCCTTATCACTACATTAGATGCTAAGTTGCTTGGGTTTGAATTCCTTAAAGAATTTTATGCAACTGACTCAGATTTTGGTGAGATTTTTAACTCTTTGCCACGCCACTCTCGTGAGCATTATTTCATCTCTCAGGGGTTCTTATACTACAAAGACAAGCTTTGCATTCCCAAGAGCTCCATGCGCACGCTCCTAGTAAGGGAAGCTCATGGAGGTGGTTTAATGGGGCATTTTGGCATTGCCAAGACCTTGATGATTCTCCAAGAGCATTTCTTCTGGCCCCGCATGAGGAGTGACGTGGAAAGGCACATTGAAAGGTGTGTGACTTGTCACCGAGCAAAATCAAAGGTACACCCTTATGGTCTCTATACACCTTTGCCTATTCCACATGCACCATGGGTTGATCTGTCGATGGATTTTGTGCTTGGTTTACCTAAGACTAGAAAAGGACATGATTCAATCTATGTGGTAGTTGACCGCTTCTCCAAAATGGCTCATTTTATTCCTTGTCTCAAAACAGATGATGCTAAGCATGTTGCAGATTTATTCTTTTGTGAGATAGTTAGATTACATGGCATGCCTCGCACTATTGTTTCTGATAGGGACGCCAAATTCCTTAGCTATTTTTGGAAAACTTTGTGGTGTAAACTAGGTACTAAATTGCTATTTTCTACTTCTAGTCACCCACAAACTGATGGTCAAACCGAAGTGGTTAATAGGACTTTATCCACCCTATTGCGTGCCATTATTAAAAAGAACATTAAATCTTGGGAAGCCTGCTTACCACATGTGGAATTTGCTTACAATCGCACTGTTCATTCTGCTACACATTATTCGCCGTTTGAAATTGTGTATGGCTTTAACCCTCTCACACCTTTGGATTTAACTCCTTTACCTGTTCATGAGAGAGTTAACTTGGATGGTAAGAATAAAGCTGCATATGTACGTGAGTTACACACTAAGGTGCGAGCCAACATCGAGAAGCGTACACTTCAATACATCCAAAGTGCCAACAAGGGGCACCGCAAGATGGTCTTTGAGCCTGGCGATTGGGTCTGGATACACATGCGCAAAGAGAGGTTCCCAGTCAAAAGGCGTAGTAAACTACTTCCCCGGGGAGATGGTCCATTCCAAGTCCTGGAGCGTATAAATGACAATGCCTACAAACTTGAACTTCCAGGTGAGTATGGGGTACATGCTACTTTTAATGTATCTGACTTGAGTCCTTTTCATGCAGACGATGAGTTTGATTTGGGGACAAATCGCCTTCAAGAGGAGGGGACTAATGAGGAGGGGCTCACAGCTGCTCAAACTTCTAGTGCTCAAGTCATGCAAATACCCAGTGGTCCAATTACAAGAGCGCGTGCTAGGAGAATTCAAGACTCACTTCAAGCTCTTGTTTGCACGATTCAAGAACGAGTTGGTGATGACTTGAGGTCCATTGAAGGATTACATAATGGAGAAACCACCCTATACACTTTCCTTCAAATGGAAGAACCAAGTGAAGAATAGTTCACGGAGTACTAGCTTGCTAAATAGGGTTTTAAGTTACCATTATCAGTTGTTTGATATTTTAATAATTTCGGTCACTTTTCACTACTTGAGCTGGCCGAATTTTAGAGTCTTAATTTAGCCAATTAGTTGTTAGATATTTACCCTTAATGAAGGGCAAGGTCGTCCATTGGACATTCTAGAGTTTGAGTCATGTAAGGCTATATATAGTCTAGGTTTTCATTCATTAAGAACAATTCAGATTTTATAAAATATATGTGAGTTTATTCACTCTCTTGCCTCAAGAGAATTTCCTTTGAATACTTGAGAATTAATCTCAAGCTGTTCATCGAACTTATCAATCAAGTAGTCTCCTTGATTGTGGCGTTCTTCTAAATATACTTTGGTTCACTAAACTGGCTAGTCTTGGGTTAAGGATTCTCCTTAGTTCATGGCTCGTGATTATAGAAGGGTCAAAGTTCCACAAATCCACTCAACTTGGTGTTCGTCTAGATCCGTCACACATCACATTAACCCAAGGTATTGTTCAGGCACTACACTTAATCAAAACTCGAAGCACGTGAATAATAAGAATCCCAAATCCCATGAATATCTTTAATATATTTCAAGTCCAGACTATTTGCATTCCCCGTGCCTTTGCTTTCGCCATCCAAACTTATCCTAATATTACGTGAGATCTCAACTTATCGTAAAGGTATCACTCTTCGGTACTCGGGGACAAGAATCCGAAAATATGATAATTCACCACTCAAGCTGGCTAGGCTCAAGAGCAAATCACCCGTATTAGAGATTCCTACCCAACATCCATATTTAAGATCCCCAACAATAGACAATTGTTCTACACTTAACAAGTCAATCCCCACAGTCCGAGAACCCTCTCCCGGCACGAGCTCAATAGGAGCTCTGATACCATCTGTGACAGCCCCACCTTCCCCTAAGGTGAACCAAAGGGTTCGGCGGACCGCCTGCCCAACTCTCGCCAGGACTCACTCACTCACTCATAGCTCAAGGAAAATAACGTACATCCATAGAAAATGAATAACACGTCCACTTCAACTTAATATATACATTGATGCTCAAATCCAGATTCAAAGTTTCTACACACGAAAAAAAACTTCAAAGTTTTTACATTTCGAGTACAATCAACCCTAGTCGGGTACTAGCGTGAGTACAATTACAACATTCAAAATAATTAGACTATGCTAGTCGGTGCAAGTCACAAGCCTCGCTCGTACCCCCTGTAAGGAAAACAAATGGTGTGAAATGAGCTAAAAGCCCAGTGAGGTTCCAAATAGCAATTTGGTCATCAAATAAATTAAAAATAGCATGATAGTGAAATAGCGAGCATACCAAGTTTATGAAAGTGAGCAATAACACGTCAAATAGCAAATTTCAAAATGAGTTTGTTTTCCAAAAGAACAATAACACTTCGAATAACCATCAAAGTATAAGGATACAGATAGCTCTCAGGAGCCAAATTCCCATTGCATCATCAGGAGCTTGATCACGTAATAGTTGACACTCCGTCAACTTTCAAGTAAAGAAACCAATCCAGTAGAGCACCACTTACACTACTTTCCGTCCACCACTCAAACTCCCTACTGGGTCCAAAATCCTCAATAAACACTGGTGGTAATACTCGAGTATACCGATTAGTCGACGAGATATCACTCCATTCGACAAAACAAAAGACCCAGGGTTCGTTACCCAATCGACCAAGTCCTTGCCGGCTCGAATCGAGTAACTCGCCACAGGGTTTCTGGAATTCCAGGAAGTGCGCACCATATACATAAATATATCAAATCCATTGCAACAATAAACAATTGTATCTCATATTAGGGCAGGTGCGATAAAGTACACTCTTACCCGAACAAACAAATGACATATCATTAAATCACATTGGTCAAGTATTGAAAACAAGTATCCAGTTCAATCAGGTATTTGGAAGCACTCACTAAAAGTAGTGCCTCTAGTGATCGTGTCTGGGTTGTACTTCGGGTTTGGAGTCCAAATCTCAAGACAAGAGCTTGCAAGAAGGATCCTCCACTTCTCCTTGAAATATTTTGGTTCCTCAAGCTTCCCAAGCTTCCAAACTAGTGATTAATCGGTTTAGTTTTTCTTGTTTACACTCAAAAGGTTGGATTCAAGGTAGAAAATTGAAAACTCTCTTCACTCTCCTCCCTCTCCTTGCTCTCGGCTAACCAGAAAAAAAATGAGGAAGAATGAGCTCAAATGAAAGATAAGAAGGCAAGACAAAAGGGTTTGGCCAAAGGCCATAGATGGCCAACAAGTGGCACCACAAAAAATCATCCAAATTTTGTTTTCTTTTCATTGCATTTTGGGTCAATAATTTTGGCTATAAGACTGAGGATGAGGGAGATATTTTGCAACAATATCAAGGGTATGTGGTGGCAGGGAAGTGGTGGTCAAGTAGTGGGTTCAATCGGTAGTAATCGATACCCGTCGGTTCTGGCCGTTTTTCCTTAAATCGCTTATACTAGGGTTTTAACTTATAATTCAATAACTTATTATTATCACCTCTAATCCCACACTCTATATCATCTAAAACTCACTTTTAACCACCAAATTTGATCCACACTTCGCACCGGATAGTCATACTACGGATAGACGTAAAAACCCTAATTCGCGCTAACTTGAAAACGAAAAGTGAAACCCTACTTTCTAGGTTCATTTGCACTTATTGTGGGGTGATTGAGTAGTAAGACTATTATAAAATAATAATTTTCAAATAAAAGGACATTTTTAAGAAAAAATATAAAGAATTTTTCGGGTCCTCACAGTAATGGGGTCAAAATGTAAAAGTTAGGGTGTCATAGTTGAATTAATAAAATTTATTTACAACACATGGGCAATATTCAAAAAATTAAGATGGTATATGGGGTTAAAATGTAAAAGTTAGGGTGTCATAGCAAAATTAATAAAAAAATTTTACAACATATGGGCCATATTAAAAAAATTAAGGTGGTATATAGGGTCAAAATGTAAAAGTTAGGGTGTCATGGTAGAATTAATAAAACTTATTTACAACATATGGGCCATATCGAAAACATTAGGGTGACATAGTAGAATTAGCGAAAGTGAGATGGGAATAAATGATTTGGACAGTGACGACTAGTTGTTGTCACTAATTTAGAACTGACAACCATATTATGACGATATTTTAAGTTGTCACTGTAGGACGAGTTTCAGTGATAGCATGTTTTCTAGTCGTCACAACGGTGATCTCCTGCCATACTGGATAGTTGCATGCCATCCATATTATGAAGACTTATCTCGTGTTGTCACTGTTGACGGGTGAACCCACGATCAAGTATGACGATATTAAAAGTCGTCACTAAAGTTTTCAATTGTGACAACTTTCTCTCTTGTCGCAGAGAATGTTGTCACAAAAGGCCAAATTTCTTGTAGTGCTTGTTGATTGAAAGAAATGACTATGAACAAGTGTGTACATTTCTATGAACATTTTTCGGTATTCTTGAGGACAAAAAGGTTCAAGTGTAGGGGAGTTGATAAGAGTATTAATTGCACTACATTTTGTGATCATTTCAAGTGATTTTAATCTTGTTTGGAAAAAAGCAATAGCATTGAGGATGAAAATCTTTCATCAGTTAATGTTTAAGCACTTGTGATCCAATGTTAGAAGTTTTAGTTTTCTTTTACTTGTTTGGATGATCATTTTTGCAAGAAAACAATGGAAGCTTCATTAGAGAAACAATCACCAAGTCGAGCAAGGAAAACCTCAACAGTATAAAGTTGTAGTCGAGAAACAGGGAAAGAAACTGTTTTTTTTATCCAAGAAACGGTTGAAGCAGTGCTACGGAGGCAAAATGGTTCTGAAGAAGGTTGGAGAATTTTCATCGAAAGAGAAACTGGTCCTCAACAATCGGTTCTCGCCCAAGATGTGGTTATCGGATTAGGTGGTCTAGCTATGTCCAGTTGATGTATTTATTATGATATTTGATGTAACCATACATAATTATTTGCTTTCGTACACTCAATTGATTTATAATTATTGTACGCTCAATTGATTCATAACAAACTTGGCCATCTATTTTGCAAGTGGAGTTTATTTAAGAAATACGTGATGAGAATGACATAAAAGCAACAATATAATTTTATAGGTAGATGTATGCATATTAAACTGTGTAGCACATACCGAAATATATTTCAATTAGCTCTCTAGATTAACTTCTTTACCTTGTCCCCCATCAAGAAGCAGGACCACGCATTTGGAATTGTCAATAATCTAGAGATATATTTCCATGACAATAACGTGGTATTATGAAACTCCTAATGAGAATCATAAATCCATGTGCTACATGCGGTAAGCACTATATTTTGTGGCCATTTCAAATGATTCTAAATCATTTTTGGATAACAACAATTGCATTGTGAATGAAAATCTTTCATAAGATAATATTTAAGCACTTGCGATCCAATGTTCTAAGTTTTAGTTTTCTTTTACTTGTTTGGATGATCAATTTTTGTTGGGAAAGAATGGAAGTTTCATTGGAGAAACAATCACTAAGTCGATCAAGGAAAACATCAAAGTGCATAAAGTTGTAGTCGAAAACAGGGCAAGAAACCGTTTCTTGGATGTAGTGGTACGGAGACAAAACAGTTCTAAAGAAAGTTGGAGAATTTTTGTTGAAAGAGAAACCAGTCCTCAACAACCAGTTCTTGCCCGAAATATGGCTTCCAGTCCCCATTTCTCAGCCGCAGCAATTTCATGCAAGCTGAGCAACTTGATTTCTTTTAGTGAATTTGTTCTAGCTGGACACGAATTGATTGATGGGCCTTAATGAAGACTAGATTAACTTGTAAAGTAGTTTCATCAACACTTTTGAGCATTCCAATGTTTGAAGATTCATTTAACCTCTTTTCTTGACTTTTGGTGCATAACCTTTGGTTGTATTCACGTGATGAAGATCATTTCTTTCTATTCTCTTATATAGAGTAAGATTTGCCTATAAATAGATGAAGTGAAAGCTAGTTTAAAGAGAATTAGTTGTTTGAAGTTAGGAATTGGAGGAGAGTTAGTCCTTCCAAGCAAGCAGTAGCAGTAGTGGTTTTCTCTCATGGAAGAGAAAAACTTGTGGAAGATCATTTTGGAAGTTTAATAAAAGATCTTGGGAACTTTGTTCATTCATTGCTAAACGTTTCTCAACTCTTCCTTTTTAATCTTGTCAATGTGAATTATTGCATTGAATCTTGCTGTTTTGATAATTATTTCTTTACGATGAACTAGATATTTTGTCTAGAGAATAGAGAATGTCAATGGAATCTTGAATATGAGTTATATGTGATTACTCTTGTTAAAACGTATACTTGTTAGTTCATTTGTTCATGTTTTAATATCTGTATTGCTTGATCACCAATTGCAGATTATTTAGTTATTGTTAATCAATGAATCTGACCAATAATAATGGAAAAAGAATGAATGGAACCTAGAGAGTAGGCACAAGAGATTAGTGATATAATTAGGTGAATTTTCCTGTTTGTTATGAAATAACAAAAATGTGGATGTCCCTTTGTATTCCCAAGGGGATTAATTCATGATTTTATGGGTATTTATGTATAGAAGTTACAATTCATAAATCCATTCATGTAGTGGAGAAACCGTTTCATAGGTTTCTTCATATTATTGTAGTAGTGGATGTTTAATAAGATTTATGTACCTTTAATCTTGTAGTGCCTATATATAGAGGTACATTGAGACCCTTTGGTAGTACTTTTGTATCTTGTTGAAATATAAGGATATCATTCTCCCTTTCTCTACTCCTTTCCCTAATACTTCTTCAATTCCTATTGTAGTATCTTCATTTTATTAGTTTTATAACACGTTATCAGCACGAAAACTCTACTTTTGAGCAAAAAGTGAAAACGGAGGCGCTACTTTGAACAAAAGTGAAGCACAAGATTTTGCCGAAATTCTGCCCGTATTTCTTCAAGTGACTTTTGAGGTAAATTTCTAAATCAAAATCTTATTTCAATTTCTTATGGCTAATCTTACAAAACAAGAGTTTGTACCTCTTGATATTTCTGAAAAAAATTATTTATCATGGGTATTGGATGTTGAAATCCATCTTGAGGCAATGGGTCTTGGTAATACTATTGTGGAAAAAAATGAATTCTCAAACCAAGACCGTGCCAAATCTATGATTTTTCTTCGTCATCATTTAGATGAAGGATTAAAATCAGAGTATCTTACTGTTAAAGATCCTCTTGTCCTTCGGCGAGATTTGAAAGAAAGATTCGACCACCTGAAGTTGGTCGTTCTTCCAAAAGCCCGATATGATTGGCTTCACTTACGGCTGCAAGATTTTAAATCTGTCAACGAATATAATTTAGCCATGTTCAGAATCACTTCTCAATTATCATTATGTGGCAAAAAAGTCACTGATGAAGATATGTTAGAGAAAACATTTTCTACTTTTCATGTCTCTAACATGCTCCTGCAGCAGTAATATCTAGAGAATGGGTTTAAAAAATATTTTGAACTTATTGCATGTCTTCTCTTTGCTGAACAAAACAATGAATTGTTGCTGAAAAATCATGAGTCCCGACCAACTGGTGCAAGTCCATTCCCTAAAGCGAATGCGACCCAATTTCAAAATTTTGGTAGAGGTCGTGGACGTGGCCGTAGAGGTGGCCGTAGACGTGGGCGTGGCCGTGGACGTGATCGTAGTAAATTTGTGCCCCGTGAAAATTTTAACCGTAGCAAACAACAAAATATTTTCCAAAAGAGGAAAAATAACTACGATCAGAAAAATGGAGAAAAGAAAGTTTATGAAAAAAAATGCTACCAGTGTGGTATGGAAGGTCATTGGTCCCGTACCTGTCGTACGGCCGAATATCTTGTTGACCTCTATCAAGCATCATTGAAAAAGAAAGACAGAGGTGTTGAGACAAATTTCATTGATCAAAAGAATGACTATGATGATGGTGATGATGCTGATATGACACAACTCGATGTTGCTGATTTTTTTGAACATCCTGAAGATGTCAACAAATATCCCATGATTATTTAGATATTTTTATGATACTTTATATCTTTCATGTAATTTTCTTTCCATTGAATATTTATTTTCGCATCTTTATTAATATTTATTTTTGTTTGAAATTTTCTTCCTGAAGAAGAAATGGATGTCAAATATTTGGGACTAAATAATGGTGATGATGATATTTATCTCATTGATAGTGCTACTATGCACACCATATTGAAAAATAAAAAATATTTTTTTGTTTAAAAATGGGAGAGACAAATGTTAATACCATTAGTGGTAGTGCAAAATTGATTGAAAGCTCCGGAAGAGCCACTATATTTCTCCCTGAATGGACTAAAATTATTGTAAATAATGAACTATTCTCTCCCAAGTCTCGAAGAAACTTATTGAGTTTTAAAGATATCCGCGAAAATGGATATCATATCGTGACAATGACTGAGACAAATGGTGAATTTTTATTAATCACAAGTATCATTTATGGGAAAAAATGCGAAATAGAAAAATTACCTTCTTTTTCTTCTGGGTTATATTATGCACAAATTAGTGCAATTGAAATTCATCATCTAGTAGACCAGAAGTCTACTCATCCCGATGATTTTATGATTTGGCATGATCGTCTCGGACATCCTGGATTTATAATGATGAGACGAATAATTGAGAATTCACATGGCCACTCATTGAAAAATAAAAAAGTATTAAAAGCCAATGAATTCTCTTGTGTTGCTTGTTCTCAAGGGAAATTAATTATTAGACCATCACAAGTTAAAGTTGGGACTGAATCCCCTGCATTTCTAGAACGAATTCATGGTGATATATGTGGGCCTGTAGATTCACCATGTGGACCATTTCGATATTTTATGGTGCTAATTGATGCATCAACTAGATGGTCACATGTATGTTTATTATCTACTCGCAACTTGGCATTTACGAGATTGCTTGCTCAAATAATTAAATTGCGAGCACAATTTTCAGATTTTCCAATAAAGAAAATTCGTCTAGATAATGCTGGTGAATATTCGTCACATGCTTTTGACGATTATTGTATGTCCATTGGAATAACTGTTGAACATCCTGTAGCTTATGTTCACACACAAAATGGTCTAGCCGAATCACTTATTAAACGGCTACAATTAATTGATAGACCATTGTTGATGAGGTCTAAGCTTCCTTCATCTGCTTGGGGACATGCTATTTTACATGCAGCAACACTTGTGAGAATTAGGCCGACAAATTATCACACTTATTCTCCCCTACAATTAACTTTTGGTTATGAGCCAAATATTTCTCATTTACAAATATTTGGTTGTGCGGTGTATGTCCCAATTGCACCGCCCCAACGTCGTAAATTGGGCCCACAAAGAAGATTGGGAATATATGTCGGTTATGAATTACCTTCAATTATTAAGTATATGGAACCATTGATAGGTGATTTATTTACTGCGAGATTTGCAGATTGTCATTTTGATGAATCATATTTTCCGACATTAGGGGGAGATAAAAATCAACCGAAAAAGGAAATCACTTGGAAAATATCATTGAATTTCCTTGATTCTCGTACTAAAGAATGTGAATTAGAAGTTCAAAGGATTATACATTTGCAAAAAATTACAAATCAATTACGGGATGCATTTAATGACTCCAAAAGAGTTACTAAATCACATATTCCTGCTAAAAATGCTCCGATTAAAATTGATGTCCCTGAAGGACAAATCACAAGTGCTAATGAGTCTAAAGCACGCTTGAAGCGTGGGAGACCTCTTGGTTCCAAAGATAAAAATTCTCGAAAGAAAAGAGGAGTAGATGAATCAATAATAGTAACAAAATTCAACCTCATGAAAAGGTCGCTCTTAAAGAGCCAATTCTTGAAGAGAATGAAATTATAGAAAATTCAATAAATTTTGTCACTTCAAGAAAAAGTTGGAACCGAAAAGAAATAATTATTGATAATATTTTCGCATATAATATAGCACTTGATATTATGGCAGAGGACGAGGATCATGAGCCTAGATCGGTTGATGAATGTCGAGGTAGAAATGATTGGCCAAAATGGAAAGATGCGATCCAATCTGAATTGGACTCACTGGCTAAAAGAAAATTTTTGGACCTGTAGTCCAAACACCTGAAGGTGTAAAGCCAGTAGGATATAAATGGGTATTTGTGAGAAAAAGAAATGAGAAAAATGAAATTGTGAGATATAAAGCAAGACTTGTAGCTCAAGGATTTTCACAAAGGCCTGGATTTGATTATGATGAAACGTATTCACCTGTAGTGGATGCTATCACATTTAGATGTCTTGTGAGTTTTGCAGTACATGAAAAATTAGATATGCGTCTAATGAACGTCGTTATTGCATATTTATATGGGAATCTTGAAAATGATATTTATATGAGAATTTCCGAAGGATTCAACATGCCTGAAGCATGCAAATCAAATCCTAAAAATATTTATTCTATTAAATTACAAAGGTCTCTGTATGGGATCAAACAATCTGGACGTATGTGGTATAACCGTCTCAATGAATGTCTGACAAAAGAAGGTTATACCAATGATCCAATATGTCTATGTGTTTTTATTAAGAAAAATGGATCAAATTTTGTGATAATTGCGGTATATGTTGATGATCTAAATTTAATTAGAACTCCTGAAGAGATTCAAAATAGTGTTGAATATTTGAAGAAAGAATTTGAGATCAAAGATTTTGGAAAGACAAAATTCTGCCTTGGTTTACAAATTGAGCATTTGAAAGGTGGAATTTTTGTCCACCAAACTGCTTATACCCGAAAGGTATTAAAGCGATTTTATATGGACAAAGCACATACATTGAGTACCCAAATGGTTGTCAGATCATTAGATCCTAATAAGGATCCTTTTAGACCACGAGAGGAAAATGAAGAGATACTTGGTCCTGAAGTACCATATCTCAGTGCAATTGGTGCACTAATGTATCTTGCTAATTGTACAAGACCTGATATATCATTTGCAGTAAATTTATTAGCAAGATTTAGTTCATCGCCCACAAGACGACATTGTAATGGTATTAAACATATTTTTCGCTATCTCCAAGGAACAATAGATCTTGGTTTATTTTATTCAAATAAATCCAAACCTGAATTGGTTGGTTATGCGGATGCTGGGTATTTATCCGACCCGCACAAAGCAAGATCTCAGACTGGTTATTTATTTACATATGGAGGCACAGCCATTTCTTGGCGATCTACAAAGCAATCACTAGCCACCATTTCATCGAATCATGCTGAAATAATATCAATTCATGAAGCCAGTCGAGAATGTGTTTGGTTAAGATCAATGACCCACTATATCCGGAAGAATTGTGAGTTATCCTCCGGAAAAGAAAATCCTCCAACTATATTATATGAAGATAATGCAGCTTGTATAGCTCAATTGAAAGGAGGATATATTAAAGGAGATAGGACGAAACATATTTCACCAAAATTCTTTTTTACTCATGATTTGCAAAAGAATGGTGAAATTGATGTGCAACAAATCCGATCAGATAATAATCTGGCCGATTTATTTACCAAGGCATTACCAACTGCGACATTTGAGAAATTGGTGAAGAGTATTGGAATGCAATGATTAAAAGATCTCAAATGACGTTTGCATCAGGGGGAGAAATTATTACACAAGAATAGTGTACTCTTTTTCCTTCACTAGGGTTTTTGGTCCCACTGGATTTTTTCCTAGTAAGGTTTTAACGAGGCATATTTTTTGTGTAATGGACATCCAAGGGGGAGTGTTATGAAATAACAAAAATGTGGATGTCCCTTTGTATTCCCAAGGAGATTAATTCATGATTTTATGGGTACTTATGTATAGAAGTTACAATTCATAAATCCATTCATGTAGTGGAGAAACCGTTTCATAGGTTTCTTCATATTATTGTAGTAGTGGATGTTTAATAAGATTTATGTACCTTTAATCTTGTAGTGCCTATATATAGAGGTACATTGAGACCCTTTGGTAGTACTTTTGTATCTTGTTAAAATATAAGGATATCATTCTCCCTTTCTCTACTCCTTTCTCTAATACTTCTTCAATTCCTATTGTAGTATCTTCATTTTATTAGTTTTATAACATTGTTACATTTCATGAAATGAATGAGCTGGCACTTAAGCATCACGACGAGAGTAGGGGAATACGATGCTAGTAAAGGTCGATTAATCACGAGAGTGGGCTTTTGGTTGATCTAGGAAATGCATTAGTAACAAGACCAGTAATTATCAAGGGAATGACGTATTACTTGCATATCATTGGTGGAATCTATACCCTAGGACTTTGCACATAATAAATTTTACCTCTAAAAGGTTTCTTCTACAAGTCATCTTAATGTTTCTAGTTAGTTGACATAATTGTTTTTATTGCTTAATTTGATTGTTGCCTAAATAATAAGGTAAGTAAAGACTTAGAACTTGAAATATAAGCTCCTTGTAGGATCGACTCATGTACTCCCAAAACTATAATTATGACCTATATACTTGCAAATAAATGACAGTATTTAGAATTAAACTTGTGTTCATATTTGAAACCCGTCAACATGCATCCGGTGATAACCCACATTCAAAGCGTTAAGAGGGGAAAAGATTAGAAGAAAAAATATCAATATGCATGGAGACCCAGAGAAGGCGAATAAGATCTTAAGCAAAAACTAATTCACTTTGAAGAACTTAATTCTTTTTTGTTATAGCACTGGGTTTGCTCCAATTGCATCCGGTTGGTGTTCTTAAAAAAATTCTACATGAACACGAACAAAATTTACGCATCTTGAGAATAGCAAATATATATGAGCATACACCGAATGTTATAACAAAAATACCTCCATAATCCACCAGATACAACTGGAAGAAGCCCTGCTGTGCCTGCCTCGTATAGGTTTGTAAGCAAGTTAAAATTAGCTTTCTCTTAGAACTTGCATGTTCGCCATGGTTTATCATTGGCTATGCTTCTCTCGCTGTTTTAGTTTATTGAATCTAAACGATTGCTGCTAGGAATGTAAATTTATCTATTTTCAATACCCAAAAAATAAAATAAAATAAAAAAAACACACACGCACACACATAAAAAGAAAAAATGAAGCATGCTCTGCAAGATGCGAGCTATGATATTTTAGCAGGTGAGGGGTTCGCCAAATGTAAATTAGGAACCTAATGACATCATTACCATATGAAAAGTATGAATCTTGGTATTAGGGAGTGTAGGTGTAAGCACTTTTTTATCTTAGTTTTTGTTATTTCTAAATTACCCTCATATCTTTTAATTAGAATAAAACACTCCAATTGATTACATCTTAATAGTATTGGTAATTATAATTAAAAATTGCTCATTAAAAATATTTTCCTACCTTTGAACTCCATCTCCAATTATTATACGTATCAAAATTTCTTATAGCATGAAAAAATTTTCATTAGTCTTTAGTTGAGATTCCAAAAAAAAAATTTAATTTCAAAAAATAGATACTCTCTAGAAAATAGAGAAACATACAAGGAGAAGAGAACCCTTATTCATCTATATATCTTCATATAAATATCATGAGTAAATTTTACAATTATGCACTTTTTACCGATATGAAGAATTTTTTATGTTGCACCCAATAGAATTTCAATATACAAAAAATGATAACACCTTTATAATTGAAATAGCAGTATTAAATTTGAAAAAAGAAATCTAAAATAGCACTATACAAACCACTATTATCATTAATAGCAACCAATCAAAACAAGAAAAACTGAAAAAAAATTGAAAACTATTTATAAAATGACATAAAGTAAATAGTAAATGAATTAAAAAACTAGAATACAATTCAAATAATACCAAAGACAACATCCAAATCACTGATATCTAGGGAAAGACTAACATTGTTATTGACAATAATATAATAATGTTTTATTTGCATTGGTTTTAACAAGCCAAAACCATCCATCAAACTAGAAGCCATCTCCAATAATAAAATAAGAATTATAATAAGAGTAAATTTAAAATGAATAATGATAAAATGAAAATGATATCCAAATTATTTTTAGTAATGTCCAAAATACCCTTTATTTTTCTAATGATTACATATATTTATTGTACTGCAATATTAGTGAATAATGGAAGCTTTCAAATTAAGTAAATTTCATTTATGGTGACAATTATAATTGGATCGGATTCTTTGGTGCTCGTTCAGATTATCCGGGGCTCAGCGTGGTGCCCATGGCAGTTGCAAAGGGAGGTATAGGAACTGTTGGACGCTAGACGATTTATTAGAAAGATTTCCCATTGTTTTCGGGAAGCGAATAAGCCTGCAGACAGACTTTCAAATGTAGGGGTGGACTCTGGGATAACTTCGACGTATGAGGCGTTCGGGGAGTTGCCTAGATTGGTGAGAGGTGATCTCACACTTGATTGGTTGGGCCTTCCAGGTGTTCGTAGAAGTAGGGTTAGATAGGTCGTTGGGTGTTTTGTGTCCTTTTTGCAGCATGAGTAATAAAGTTTCTTTTCCTTAAAAAAAAACTATATATGTATCTCTAATTTTAGTGTCTTGAGTACCCGAATATCCTATCTCCCACTCTTAGATTGCAGAGATTTCACCATGAATTAATCAAGTTCCAATTTTAAAAAAATAATGATAATGATAGCGGTTATGAATTAAAAGTTGGCAATTAAAAAATAAAACACTGCAATATACAAAAAATTAATATTAAAATTGTTCATTAGCCACAATTATCATTCCAATTCCATGATCATAAAAAAATTAATACTAAAACCAAAAATGTTGTGCTCATATGAAAAAGTAGACTTGTTGCTTTTGCTTCACATTGGATTGTGTAAAAATATGAATAAAAGAAAAGAAAATAGAAAAACTCCAACTATTTCTATCTTTAAAATTTCAATTATCAGAATGTACAAGCCAAAAAACTTTACGTGGTGGATCATTTATACTCCATTATTGACAAAAATAGAATTAACACAATACAAAGAATTCAAATTACATGTATGTTTATTTTTCTAACTTAATTATATTCTTTGTTTATAAAAAAATTGTGATGATTGTGGTTTATATGCAATAGAATCATGAATATGCAATAATTTTGGTAAAACATGATATTGTCAATATTTGGTATGTTAGAGTTCAAACTATAAATCAAAAAGCGTTTGGTTCATGATTCTAAATTCAATCTTAAGGGATATGTCAACTACATTAGAATGTTTTCTGTCTTTTTTATATTTAATAAAATTTTTAAAAGTAACTAGTTTTAAAAAAATAAACAACATAAAAATACTATATTATGATGTTGATGATCAAAATTTCATAAAAAAAATTTTAGTATCTAAAGAATTATATATTTTAAAATATTACAATCACGATGTAATACATGTGAACTATTACTAGTTACTAGAAGTGAAGAATTATCTAACTTCCGAGTTCATTGGGTTTGACTGGATAACTTTTCAAATTGAAACCACAAATTCAAAATGGCTGGTTCAAAGTTATTAGCAAGCCAACGAGCAGGAGGTTATATTTCATTCCTTTTTTTCTTTGCCATTTCTGAAGTGGGATATTTAACTCACCCCACTTTTAGAATTTCGTATACTCATAAACTCCTGTCATAATCCTTGCATTTGTTTGCATAGTTGGAATCATAACAACACATGGCCTGAGGCTCACCTCCATAGAGATCACGTGAGATTTGTTCTAATACTAATTCTAATACCCCGAACCCATAGGGCCAATCCAATGACTTTGTAAACTGAAAGCACGAGTTTAAAATAGTTAACCCAAAATTATTAATAACCCAATGGACCAAATATTCACTCCTTTCCTTTCTCATATATTACCCGAACAGTATTGCTCCTTTTCTTTATTTTTATAAATGAATAATTTTACTGACAATCATTGTTGAAAATGGCCTAACACAATTTATTGTTTTTATTCTGATAGAAAATTGATGTTTTTATTTGGCTTCAAAATATAAAAATTGTTTTTTCAGATTTTTCAGTCAACTTCTCTTTTCCTCTCCTTTTCTTCATCTTTTCTTTGGCAACGCACCCAACACGTTGATTCCTCTACTCCTCTTCGCCTCAACAGTACAATTACAGTGATACTGATGTGGTTGAACCAAGGCGATCTTGTTTTTCCTTTTTTGTCCAATTTAATTTTTGACACAACCTTTGAAAGGTAAATCAAAGGTAATTTTTGTCCAATTTAATTTTTGTTTTTCCTTTTTTGTTTTTTTTCCCATGGAGATGGCATTATTGTGAAAGGTAAATCAATACACCTTCTCTATTTTTGTTCCCATTTTTGAAAAATGTGACAAAAGTTTCATGATTTTATCAAGTACCTCTCTACTCCTTTTGTAATTTTCAGAGCTCACAAATAATTTATCAATGAGAATATATGATACATTATATGTTTGGATGATTTTAATATTGGGATGTTTTGAATATGTTAAATGGATAAAGCAAAATAGAGAAGAAAAGATAGAAAAAAAAGGCAATAAAGCAATTGTTAAATTTTGATATTCAAATTATCTACATAGCTTTGGAGATTGTTTTGACTTTTAGAAAACTTTTCTCAGCGTACAAGATTATAAGCTATTGTGACATTAGGTTTTTTATTTTTTTTTAAATATGTCACATTGGGTATTTAACATTTAGGGAGCAAGAGGAGAACTTGATTGGTAACACCTAGCCAGGGATGCAATAATTGGACTAGCAAAAGCCATTCTAGTACCTCCTATACTCTTCTACAGCATGTGAAGGATCGATAACAACCATAACAGGAAAAAGAATTATTGAAGCACCTACCTAGTATATCCTTCTATATTCTTCCTATTTCCATTCTTCTAATTTTAGCAATGAATTTCAGCCTTGGTGGATCGCAATTAAAATCACAATTCTGGAGACTGGACTTCTGATTGTTTGATGTACCATTCTAAAGGAAAATTGGCAAACCAAATAAAAGATTACTACCCAAAGCCAAAATAATATTTTACATATATATATGTGTATATAATGAAATTAAAGCAAGTTCCTCAATCATGCTGTTTAAGTTATAAAGTTTCCAATCATATTAATTTATTGTTGAATTAGATTTTAGCTTTTTTTTTATCCAACTGTCCTCAAATTAATTTTTCTAGTGATTTCTTTGTCTTCTGACAACTTTTATTTCTTTTAATAAGTTTAAGTTGTTTCCTTTGTATCCAAATGGAGTAACTGATACATTGGTTAATGTGTTACGTTTCCCAAGACTTGAATATTCATCCATGAAAAGATGAGCTGCTATGCTCTGTCCAATTGAAAATTACATTAGCATTTTTCATTTTGTAAAAGTTTAATTACTATTTCAAATAATACTTACTGATTTTCCTTGAGAAAAGCAGTGCTTTATGAATTTGGCCACATTACATTCCATCAAGGTATAAAGTTCTCCAAATTTGGCAATTATTTTCAACATTTTGGATACTATCGGTTTTGTATTATAGTATGAATAATTATGAAAGAATATTGTCCATAGTTTACCTTAAATGAGCGAATTTATTCTGTGTTGGGCTTTATACGAGTTCAAAACCAATCCAAAAAAGAAAAATAACTTGTCCTAACGCCCGAGTTGAAATACTAATTAATGATGAAATTAGTATCGGACTAACATCAATCAATTTGTTTATTATCACAACAAATCTATAATGGCATTCCATCTGCTGGTGCACAATTTGAGACAGAGAGAGACCAACAAGAAAAAGTAAATAACAAATGATTGGCAGCATTTTTCAGTATCTAAATCATTGAATGTATTTTATTGAATTTTTCAGTATTTATACACACATATATACATACATACATATACATATATATATATATATATATATATATATACATATGTATGTATACATATCGGCTTGATTCCTATGTCTTCTATTATTACACTTAGCATCACCTGTTCTTTTTCCTTTTTCATTTATTTGCTTCAGTTAGTAGTACTAATTCTAATCCAATGCATTTACCGGAATCATTTCTTTACAAATAAGAAAAGAAAAGATAAATAAAAAATATAGAGCAAAAGGATATCTAAAAATATTAAAGAAAATTTAAAACGTAATGAAGCTATTATCTGAACAACTCATTGTCTGCCCTCTCATTATCTTTCCATATATCAACACAAAGAGACAAACATCACCTAATGAGATATTGAATATTGGAAATCCAATGTCGACATGTGGGACAATAATATAGCGACTAAAATATGAAAAACTAAAATAAAGAACATCAACAAATGAGGAAAAGAAAAAGACAGTATTATTTTTATTAGCAAAGAGAAAATCTATTGCAAAATGTACAATATTTCAGTAGATAAACCAAAAAAGTGCCCTCTTATGCGGATGCAGAGTATGATTGTTCCATCTTATGTAGGGTATACACAAATTGTTATAGTATTTCTTGAAAGTTTGTCGGAACATTACTTCCAATTGCAAATTATATTTAGCTTTATAATTAACATAAATTAATATAATATTAAATAGGATAGATAGAATTAATTATGCAATTCCTAACAACATAGTATAACACAAGGTAAAATTTAAAAACCAATTTTCATTGTTTTTCCAAATCTTTTGGTATTGTTTACCAAATTTGTAATTTGCAATTTTGGTTTTGTTTCTTTAATAAATAGTTGCATATCAACCAAAATTAAGGGAACAAAGTTAATAGCAATGCTAGATGTCCTCTTTTGATCAAGTCTAACCTAACTAATGCATCGTATCATTACGAGGGAGGGATAGATTGGATGATTCGAATGAATAAAGTATAAGTGAAAGATATCGGATTCGAATTCTTCCATTCGCACTTACAAAATAATAATGAAAAAAGATGCATTGTATCGTTAAAATGATTAAAAAGTAGTCAAGTTTTGGTGGCAAATCTAAAACTTTTGTTTTTTTTTTTTTTTTTGTTCATGAGAGATTCCATACCTTATAAGGAGGAAGATGAGGAAGAAGAGTTTGCAAAATGAGTTGGGTCTTCAAAATAAAAAGACTAAAACTTTGATCCAAGTGCTTATAGGTTTTATTTGCTTGAGATAGTTATGCATATAATATTATGTGTGAATTTAGTTGGAGATAAGTTCTTAGCATTGTTCTAACTAGATGCAAATAATTGCAATCTGTTTTTTTTTTTCATGCCAATGAGGTGACAATTTAATTAACACAAACGGTCCATAAATAATATCATAATTGGTTATTACAAGGTACTTGAATACTTTGACTTACAATTTGTGATTTTATTTATTAGTCCTAACAAAATTACATTAAGAGTTATATTTTTTGTGATCAATATTTTAAGTTTCCAACAACATTAAGCGTATTCATTGTCATTAATCATATCAAACAAAAAAAAAAAACCATTGAAAATCGAGCCTCATTTAGATCTCTCTCTCTCTCTCTCTCTCTCTCTCTCTCTCTCTCTCTCTCTCTCTCTCTCTCTCTTTGGATTTATCTCTTGTTTATGCAAGTTTAATGTATCCTAGAACTTTTTAAGGATAGTCTTTTCCCTCAGGTTTGTCTAGCAAGAGTAGTTTTGTTTTCCTAAGGTTTAATTGTGGGAGTTTTTCTTTGTTCTTTGGAATATGTGATTTTGCTTGTCATCCGCAAACTCATCTTACCTGATTAGGAATAATTTCAGTTTATATTGGCGGTTTTGAAACATTGCATCCATCTGCCCACAACCACCGTTTTTCATTGCTGATAAAGATATGGAGTTTCAAGAGTTCTATTTTTGTTGATTTTTCATTGTGGAAGGAGATTCCTTGCATTTTTTGTACTTGATATATGCATCTGTTGCCATTAACACATCATATATATATATATATATATATATAATAAAGTCGTATCCTCATACTTATTCTTTCATATTTTCTCTTTCCTACGTGGCTTAACGAGATGTCAAGTAGTTTCCTACGTGACTTGCTCCTTTTTTATTTGGATATATATCAATTCTTATTTCCTATAAAAATTCTTAATATTATATGATTTTTATTTCCTATCTAAAAAAGGAACTGGAAAGTAATGCGATATAAATAAAAGAGACATAAATCTCTTCTATTAGATATATAGGAATAAATGATAATATATTTTTTTATAATGTCCTATTCTTTTTTTTAACAGCTTTATCATAGATCTTTTTATTTTAAGATAATCTACCCATATATAGAACAACATACAAACAATCTAGACATGGAAATTAAAGAAAGTTAGCTCAAGAAAGTTAGCTCAAGAAAGTTTTTACAAGACTCACAGTCCCCATGCATAATTGATGTACAAAGAGAAATGTCACTTCATCTGATTGAAAAATTCTAGAAAAGTCCATAAAAAAAAATGGAGTGTCATCAACCAAAGAAATAAAATCCCATTATCATAGCTAAAGAAAGATGAGATAAAACATTAGATATTTGTTGAAGTTTTGCACCTCGAAGGCCCCTACCCGACCCTCCGTCCGTAGTGTCCTCCGCCTTCTTTTTTTTAAAATATATTTCTGCTAATAATTTCTTAATCACAATACATCTCTGCCCGGATGGTGGGGAGTATTTCGTGTGTGGACCCACATTATAGGAGCCCATGCACTTAAAGGACTCGATATAGTGGAGGTGGTCTTTTAAGGTCGGTAAAATCTATCTTGATAACGCATTTGTAAATTTATTACGTATTGGTTTATACACGTGCATAGTACGGGTCACTTAAGGTCTTTTTTCCTACCCAAAGTTATTTGGACGATTATGGTTTTATTTCCTATAAGAATTCTTAATATTATAGGATTCTTATTTCCTATCCAAAGTTACGTACTTTAAGCAACTTAAGTTAAGATATGTAATGTTCTTATCAATATCTCTTTTTTTTTTTTTTTTTTGGTGCTTAGTTGAAAGGCAAAATAGCTCAAATTCTCCTTTATCCTCAGCCCTTCATACGCTTAATTTTCCGAATTGAAGGCATCCCTAATCTGTCAAGGCGAATTGCTCCACGGGCCATAGTTGGAAACAAGTGGAAGGAGTCGTATAACTTGAGTTGATGCTCTGGATGAGAGACGCCCACATTGGACAATGCATCAGCGACTGTGTTTGCTTCTCTATAACAATGTGAAAAACGATCAGGATCTTCCACGAATTGCCAAATCTGCCTAATCTCTCGTCGAATCTTCCAAGGGCAGTGAATACGTTTCTGAAGAATTCCAATTAATACCAAAGAATCCGATTGAATATAGAGATTCTCAAAACCCCTATGTATGCATGTTTGAATGCCAATAAGAAGAGCCCGGGCCTCTGCACTTAGACATGTAGTTTCTCCAAGATATGCCGAAAAACCAATCAAAGGAATGCCATGTGAATCCCGAAGAACCCCACCTCCTCCACCCAATCCTGGATTACCCTTAGAACAGCCATCGGTATTTAGAGTAAACCGACCAGTTTCCTTTGGTTCCCAACGAACAAGTTTGTACGTGACATAAGTGTATACTCTTTGTATGACACAAGTTCTTATCAATATCTCTTTGTATTCTTATCAATTCTTATTTCCTATGTCTACACTACATATAGCCTCTAATATATTGATTTCAAGCATCAAATTCATGGTTAGGTATTTCCAGTGCAAGCGGTTGGCAAATTAAAGTATCGATTTTGGGTTTTCACTCCTCTTGATTATCAGGTACATCTTCTTTCAATATATATATATATATATATTTTTTTTAAAAAAGGCATGTTGATCTTCAATTGTAAGAGCTTAGTAACATATCTTGAATTTTTTTTTTGTTTTATTTTCTATTTGTTTTGTATGAAGACATAGGATTTAAACAAGTACTTCATCGTTATTTTTGTAGGTTTTTTTCTAACATGTTTGTTAATTGATTTTTGTGATCATATACTATGATGTTTGTTAATTTGTCTTCAGGAAAAACAACCAAAAACAAAAGGCATTGGAAAGTAATGCGATATAAATACAAGAGAAATAAATATCTCTATTAGATATATCTGCAAATTCATTAGTTAATTAAAAGACTCTGGTCGTTTACTTAATTATAATCTTTACGTATTGTTATACACAAACTTGAATGCGATAAATCATTTATTTTTTTTATACTTAGTTATCCTACTTTGCTATCATACAGTGATAATAGAAAATCAGTAAATGCTGATTTGCACGGACAAATCGAGGAGAATGTTCAAATAGAAAAAAAACAAAAACAAGTTTCTGAATAGTAGAATATTATTTGATACTATTTACTGCACTTTTTATTTATTTTCAAGTTTTTGAATGTTATGGCATTGTTGAATATTATTTTTTCTATTTTTGAATTATTATTCACTGAATTAGATGTTCAAATTTATATTATAAGAATACTTTACATTACAATGCGCACATAGTAATATACTTAAGACAAGTTATAATAGATTATACATTAAATATGTATTTTATATCGACGTTTTTATAAATTGACTAAAATTTATTATTTTTCGATGATTCCCGTTCAACGAACAGGTACAAAACTAGTTTGTTTGAATAAATGCGATGGTAATCTTTATTTGTCAAAATATCATGAGTCAATAAGTTGTTGCGACATGTGTAAAGTTTGATATTCAAATTCAAATTGGAATACTGTGTAAGATATTCAAACCCGTCAATGTATACACTGATAAATAATGTAGAAAAGATTAGTTCTTAATTTTATAGTATATACAACATTTAAAACTTAGGAACCAAATTTAATAAGATTTCTTGCTACAACCCATCCCTGTAATTTGTAGGTGGGAAACTATGGAGCTAATATGGACTCAATTACCATCTGGTTAAGCAATTATTGGTCGTTAAGGCATAGGGAATCTGCCATGCCTGGATTCAAACAAACAAAATGGGATAAAAAGCCAACATGAAAAATTGATATGTCGCAACAGAAGCAAAAGCAAGAACCCTCAAGCCACTGCCAAAGGAGATCTCCCGAGGCCTCAAGCAAATTACAAAAATGTTTTACTAGAACTATAGATGCCCTGAAGCTGAAAGAACAAGATCCCCTGAAAGCCCAACAAATGCTAATATCTTTATTTCTAGGTATAAATATTTCTGCACCTAATTGATCTTATAAATGGAGTTTTATGGGTCATTATTGAAAGGATAAGAAGAAATGTTAGGTGAACCTGCAAAAATACAAATGCATGATTACATGGCTTCGACACTATTTAGAATTTCCAAAAATCTCTTCATTTATTTTCATTTTTTCTTTGTCACCTTCCACGGACTTTTAACTTTTTCTTATTTAAGTATTTATGTTAAGGTCCCAGAGAAAAATTACACAACTAAGAAGATTACATACACGTCAAGCAAACATTGCATCTTCTAAAATGGATTGTTTAACCTATCATAATGTAAAGGATAAGAGAAAGTGTTCGGCAACCCTGCAAAAGTACAAATGAATGACTTCATATAACGTCAAGACATTGATAATTCTCAACATATTTTTATTCATTTCAATTTGTTCTTTTCACATCCTACAAATTTTTTATCTTTTAATGCACTCCTGTGTTAGGTAGGACTCTTAGAGTCTTCCCTACTGCCAAATTTAGAGTTCAAATGCTACATAACAGTTGAAAATGGGAAGGTAAAACAAAAATCTTTTAATATATAAAACTACAAATGAATGATTTCATATAGTTTCCGTAAATTAAGAATTCTCAGAATATTATCAATTATTTTAATTTATTATTTTTCACAACCATAAACTTTTATCTTTCTGAACTAAATATTATTTTTCTGAACCAAATCTTTGGGGTTTTCATTAAAAACATCATACAAGTGCACATATTAGATACATGCGGAGCAAAAATCCTAGGAACTAATGATTAATATATGAAGAAATTTCTTAAGCCTACATAAAGCTCTTGTACCTTTAACGTTGTCCCAGCAGTAACTTCACTTGCCTATATATACTAGAGCACAAGTGAACAAGATTCACAATTTGCAAACTTAGCTTTCCACAAACTTTCAGATAATAAAACAGATTTCAGCAAACCAAAAAGTAGCGGAAAAGTTCTTTTGGAGAGAAAGTAAGCCATTTGGTTTGCACCAGACGCCACTTCATTCAACTTCCAACTGTGAGAATCCTCCATGACTTTTGCTCAATCTGACCATTTAATGTAACCTTGTATGCTGCTTGGGTATGTTTCATTCTTTAAAATGAATGTCTTAATGCATTTAATTAGCCATTATAGCTTGGATTGATGCTCTAAATCAATCGTTTGACTCTGTAGTTTTAACTCTTAGTGGCATTAACAGACTTGATTGTATTATCATAAACAGAAAACACGAAGCACGCAACCTTTGTTCGAAATGTACAACGTTCATCTTTTGTCGGCCATTTTATTCTTTTTTGTTTGATAGAGAAAATAATTCCTATTTTTTCCATAGGTTACTTGGGAAGCAACAAAAATTTCTAAACAAAATCTAGAGATTCTTGTACAGCTTCGAAATTTGCTGAACCTGCCGACTCATGACTCGGCTTCAAACTTGGGACAAGCAGAAACTACATCTCAAAGGTTTAATTAGCAAACAGTTTCCATTAGAGTGTAAGTCAATTCCTCATTGCTTTCTTTAAGTTCAATAAAATTAAGAAACGGAAAAATCAGACTACATATGAGAGGATTCAAAATTTGTCAACTTCAACAGCAAAGCCCAAAATACAAAAGTTCTTAGACTAAGCCAGGGGAAAAATGGTTTCTGAGACTAGTATAGGATTAGAACTGCTGGTTGTAGCCTTGTTGTTTCTGGTTGCCTGGGCAATTTTGACTTGGCAAAAATGCAATGCATCGGAAAAGTTGGAAAGATTGCCACCGGGGCCGAGGCGGTGGCCGGTGGTGGGCAATATGTTTCAATTGGGATGGTCAGCCCATGAGTCATTTGCTATATTGGCTAGTAAACAAGGCCCTATAATGACTCTTTGGCTAGGATCAATGTGCACTGTGGTGATATCATCGAATGAAGTGGCCCGTGAGATGTTCAAGAACCATGATGTGGTTCTTGCTGGAAGGAAAATATACGAGGCAATGAAAGGAGATATTGGCAATGAGGGCTCTCTTATAACTGCACAATATGGTCCCCATTGGCGGATGCTCAGGCGCTTGTGCACCGCCGAGTTCTTTGTAACGAGCAGGCTTGATGCAACAGTTGATGTCCGTGCTAAATGCATTGATCAGATGGTGAAATATATAGAAGCTGCTGGAGGTTCTGGTGCCAATGGGATAGATGTTGGAAAGTTTTTCTTCTTGCTGGCATTCAATCTTATTGGAAATCTCATGTTTTCCAAGGATCTTTTGGATCCAAGCTCTGAGAGGGGTGCAAAGTTCTTTTACCATGCAGGCAAAGTGATGGAATATGCTGGAAAGCCCAACATTGCAGATTTCTTGCCATTGCTTAAATGGCTTGACCCTCAGGGTATTAGGAGATCAACACAGTATCATGTCAAACGAGCCTTTGACATCGCTGGATTATATTTAAAAGAGAGAATCATCGAAAGTAATGGAGATGAAACGGATCACCCAAGTCCTGAAAAGAGGAGAAGAGATTACTTGGATGTTCTGTTGCATTACCGAGGCGAGAGCGCTGAAGAACCTCCTGAGTTCTCTCCAACAACAATCAACATTATAGTCTTTGTAAGTAATCAATTATGATCCTTTGCTTCTAACTATTCTTCCAGTTCTGATTGCCACCAAAAAATTTACCCCGCAAAAGAGAAAAACATTGCGTTTTCTTTTGACTATCAAATTTGGATCTAACCATGTTATTAATCTCAGAACACATGTTTATTCCACATGATTAATTAGTCTAGATTGCATAATCTTTTTGTTTGTCAGGAAATGTTCACAGCAGGGACAGACACAACAACTAGTACATTAGAATGGGCAACGGCAGAGCTTCTACGTAGTCCAAAAACTCTTGAAAAAGTCCAAGCTGAGTTGAGAAGCGTGATTAGTCTAGGGACTAAGTTAGAAGAAAAACACTTGGATAATCTTCCATACCTTAAGGCAGTAGTGAAGGAGACGCTCCGGCTACATCCACCGCTCCCTTTCTTGGTACCTCACATGGCTATGGACTCGTGCAAAATGCTAGGCTACCACATCCCAAAAGAAACACAAATTCTAGTAAATGTTTGGGCAATTGGAAGGGATCCAAAGACTTGGGAAAACCCTTTAGAGTTCAAGCCTGAAAGATTTTTGGAGCCAAGTACTGCAGATTTTAAGGGACACCATTTTGAGTTTATACCTTTTGGATCTGGCCGGCGAATATGCCCGGCCGTTCCTCTTGCTTCTCGAGTGCTACCAATGGCTCTAGGATCAATCTTGCACTTGTTTGATTGGAGCTTAGCTGATGGGATTAAACCAGAAGAGTTGGACATGGGAGAAAGGATGGGGATAACACTCAGGAAAGCAGTACCTTTAAAGGCCATACCAGTACCACTCCAAGGTTGAAATGATTTCCAAAGTGCAAATGTATAGTTTATGTAACACTTCGGACTTTGAAGACGTTGTCACATTATTACCTATATATATGCGTTCTGAAACGGAAATAACTAAAGCCTATGTGTTACCAGCATAAACTCTTCCAATATGCAAATGTATAGTTTATGCACTACTTATGACTGGAAACTAGTCAAGTTATTGCCTATTGCGTTCTGAAATGGAAATAATAAGTTATTGAACTAACAGCACAACAGCTTGATCTCGTCCCTCCTTTTCAATTACTAATTCATCCATAAACAAGTAAAACGACACCAGAACCAAACATATCATTTAGTCAAATAATTAGCTAGAATTTGGAGCTCCGAAAACTCATTGAACATAGGTGATTGAAATTCAATTGAGATTTGATCCATCCCCAAAACAACAAATTTTGCACATAGTTTGAGGTCGATTGTCCTGGTGCAAATCAAAACTGACCCTCGAGAGCTTTAATGCCAAAATGGTCATTGGATACATATTTATTTTGGGATCATCTACCATGAGGTATGCCACATTTGTGGTATCTCATAGGTTTTTTTCTTTTCTTTTTTTTTTCGTCCTCTTGTTTCTACAATGTCCCATTATTTTGCCCACGAAACAAAGTGTGTGACTTTCATATTCATAATAAAGCTCAAGAGCCACCAAGTTAGACTTGGGAATCTCAATTGTATAATCTAACCAAACTTCTTCTGTATCTGAAAAGTTTTCTAAATTGTGTACCACTTTTTAGAATTAGTAAGCAACAATGTGTACTATAAGATTTTGTGATACTCAATAGTGGAGCAAATTTGGAGCTCAATTTCATAGGATCAGAGTCCTTAGAACAATTTTATCGTGTGAACATATCTGACATATGGAATTGTATGACCATATATTAGTGGCTCATGATCTAATTTCTCCACAAAGTCTGTTAGCTACTCTTAAAATCAGAACTGAAATACAAGTTATTATGCTGAGGATAAATTCAAGCCTAAATTACCTTACTTATTTGAACAGATACGTGTAAAATTTTCAGTAATGAAAGTCATAATGAAACCTATCCTTTGGCTACATTAAATTAAATTGCTGAAAGATTTGAGTAATCAAAACTATTGATGCAACAAAACTAGTACAACTTAAGCACTTTTTGTTCTTCAACACCAAGACAAAGTAAAACGTAGAAAGGAAAATCATCCAATACAATAAAAAAAAAATTACATGCAGGTTCTATTTTAAAAAAGGGATAATTTCAGAAACATCCCCTAAGATTTCTGACAATTTCATTGAACTCTCCCGAGGTTTGGAAAATTACATCTACCTCTCTTGATTTAATAGTTTTAGTAACAAAACCTTAAAATAATATTGATTTGATCAAATTTTTAAATGAATACCCAAAAATGCCCTTGTGTAATGAGTTTTAATTTATTTTCCTATAAATTATAAGATTATCCAGTATAATTATAAGGAAAAGATGTCAAATTTTGCATGTCCATGCCTACTATTTGATAAATAACTATAATAACTATTTTATCACTATGATAGGATACTTTTGATGGTATTATTTTATTATGGATTTAGATTTATAAGATAGAAAAGAAAATGTTGAATAATTCGTTTAAAGTTTATGAGTGTTTTCAGTAATGAGATTATCATAATTTAATAGTGGTTTTGGGCCATTTCTTTTTGATTTATTGTTAATTTTAATACCAAAAAAAAATTAGTAAAAACACTGGTTTACTTATAAGTTAACTCATAAAAAATCACTAGTTTGACATTTGATTACAGTAGAAACTAGAGATATTAGTGCTAGGTATATTGTTTTATTGACAAAAAATATAAAAAAAAAAGAAGGAAAAAGAATGAAAAAATAATTTTAAAAGTCATTCTAAGTATAAACATGTCAAACAAGGGAATTTCATTAAAATATTTAAGGCTAGTATTGTCATTTTAAATGACAAGGGAGGTATGTGTAATTTTTAGGGAGCTAAATGAAATTGTTAAAAGCCTCAAAGGGAGGTTTCTGCAATTATCCCTTTTAAAAAATACTAATACAAAACCAAAACATTTATCCATTCATCCACTCACAATAATTTTAGTCTTAAATTTATAATCGCCATCATACATTCATATAATGCTATATTAAATAAGACCATAATAAAGCAAATTTTTAATTCTAATCATGAATCATTATTATGCCTAAACTTTAACTAACATTAGACTTCAAGTCTTGAAGTTTAAGAATAAAAAAAATTAGAAAAACTAGTGTAGATCCAACTATATCTGGTCCTGGCTCAATCGATTTGCTGAGGCTGGGTCTATTCTTCGCGTCCATCCTAGATGGATCCAGTGCTTGATCCAATTCAGGTTTGGGCAATATGGTGTCAAATTTAATCATCGGGTAGATGGTTACCTCGCTGATTATGATGAAGCGCTGGATCCAGAGTAACCTTCAGCCAATCCATCACCGGTTCCAAACTCAGGTTGATAGTCTACCATTCTATTCGAGATCCAGTGCTGTATCTTAGCCTTGATCCATGGGAATCTAGCGCTGGTTGTACCCAAAAACCTTAGGAGAACTTTTTGCTTTTTCTAATATTTAGAACTTTTTAAAAACTTTTTGTACACCTAAATATTCAGAAACTTTTTAATTTTAATCATATTAAAATTTGTAAATTGTTTCCAAATTTCTTTTAGGAACCAAAACCAATTGAAACCAAGTTAGAAGCTTCACTTCATAAAGAAATTAGCTTCTTTATCGAATTTAAGTTAGTCTTCACTCTTGTTTCAATTCCTTTATGTACCATATTTTCAAAACCATTTTTCCACAACAAAAACATTTTAACATCATCTATGAAGGAAAATCATCCAAAATATGCTCAGAAAAATTCAAGAAACAGCCATTATGTGAAGACCCAAAAAATTATTTTTATTTAATTTATTTCTTTGAATACATTTTCTTTACTTTACTTTATGCCTTAATTTCCTAGATATTTTTGTAAGAGAGTCAAGATTTTTAATCATTTTTCTACCATAAGTTAGTGCATGTTAAGTTCGTACTACATTATGATAGTAGGACCCACTAGTGTGGTGTGCGTAATAAATTTTGATGATTAGGAGGAGTTTTGTACAAATGGATATTATTTTATAAGGTGTTAAGGGATAATTAGAGGTTGACTAGATATTTTTGTGATGGGAAGACAATAGGATGAGGATAAACCCTTGGAAGCCATTTAGCACAAAGCCTTGAAGTTTTGACTTTGACTAAGACCATTCTTAGCCTTTAATAAAATAAAAATTTAACCAAAACAACCCTTCATCTTCTTCTTCTTGGCCGAAAATTTGAGAGGAAAAAAAGAGAGAAAACCTTCATCTTCAACTTTGAATCTTGCTTGAAGCCATGAGTTTTCATCTTAATCTTGCAAACTACTCCATAAAAGGTGACATTTAGGAAGGATTAAGGACTTTGGTGGAGTGATTTGGGAGAAAGAAGCTCTTAGGTTCCTGTCGCGCCCATTTTTTAAGAAAAATAAAAGACGAATTTAGAAAAATGGCTTTTGATTCAATTTTTTATTGGAAAATGAGTTTTTGATTTTTTTAGAAAATAAAGGAAAATATGGGTCTAAATGGGACTTGAAAATGCGACGATTTAACCCAAAATATAGTTTTAAAAGGATTTTTTGAATGAAAAATGGAGTCGCCACTTGGTATAGAGTTAAGGTGTACCAAGTCACCAAAAATGAATTTTTAAAGAAAAAAGTAGAAAACCCTTTTTAAACGACTCCAAGTCTACGAACATCTGAGAAAAAGATTCGGGAGTCACATTTAAAGAAAGGGAAGGCAAGGATAAAAATCCAAGGCACCCTTTCGACCTAACCAAGGCTAGTTCCGTGATTTAGTCAAAGATTTTCTTATTTTAATCTAAGGATTTATCACATTTGGATGTACTATATGAATGCAAACCCTATCGGGGGGTCAAAATTTATCTTCAAAACTTAATTGGTGCCAATCACATTAATGTGATGCCCAATGCAGACTCTTTGGAGAGGTCACGAATAATGCAAAAATATGAGACTCTAAGAAAAGAAAAGGCAAATAAAATAAAAAAAATAAAAAAATAACTATACAAATATACGTGACCTAAAGGAATGTATCATGTCGGGTGTGGGGGGTTAATGTTCATGACTCAATGTTCCCTTTAATAGAGGGAATGCGAGCGTGCTAAGGCTAGAGAAGCCAAACTCGTCCATATCCCATATCCAAGGGGTAATTTCCCTAGTCTAAACATGCAAATGTACTAGCCTAGTTCTAATACTTAAATGGAAATACAAGTCTAATGTCATGTTTTCATACAAAGGGGTAAGGAATATACATATAAGGAGAAATACGGTATAAGGGCTATACATATAAGGAAAGTGTCATGCAACATGGTAAAACCCTAAAAAAAATGCATGAGATGAAGTGATTTTATCACACAATCATGATTTAACGTGCGGATGGTCCCTAAGGGTCTAGCATTGGACTAGCCCTTACTAATGCTCTCTCACAAGCACTGGACTTGTGTGGAGTCGAGAAAGGGGTCACAACCAGCGTTGGACTAGTGTGGTGACGTCATACATGAATTATAAGTAACCAATCATATAAAACATAATAAAAGCATGTAAACACATAATATCACATATACACATAACACATAATCATGATATCTAGATGCAAGACCCTAAGAAAGCGGTAACACATACCACATAGACATGCAAATCACACATAAGGCAAATAAGCAAATAGAGCCCTAACTATTACATTCAGGGAATCCTACTACAATCTAAGGGGAATGAATTAAATAAAATGATATAATAACCTAACTATTACAATTGTGGCATTCAAGTGCCTTTCAAATGATCAAAATTGAACTAAAATAAGTATACAAAACTAAAGCCAATAAATCGAATAAACAAATAAATGAAATAAATAAATAAAACATTCAAGAGGCATGCAATTAAACACGTAAAGTCACATAGAGCACGTAGGGTCACATAAAGTAAGAAATAAGGGATAGGGTGTACCTCCCTTGAAGTAGGGCCCTAATGGAGTGAAATTACTTATTTACCCTCCAAAAACAAAGAAAGGGGTCAAGGCATCACTTTAATTAACAAATAATCATAAAAGATGAAAATAAACATGAAATTAAATCAATTAGGTTATGTAAACAATCTACATTCAAGAAATTAAAACAAGTGAGGACTTAATTGCAAGAACTAACAAAGTTTTGGGGGTCCAATTACCAGTATCACAAACATTTAAGGTCAAAAATTAATGGAAAATAAAGTTTAGGGACTCATTTGCAATTAAATTAAGGGTCCAATTGAATGAAATTGAAAATTTGTAGGGCCATAATGAAGGCAAATAAGCAAATAGAGCCCTAACTATTACATTCAGGGAATCCTACTACAATCTAAGGGGAATGAATTAAATAAAATGATATAATAACCTAACTATTACAATTGTGGCATTCAAGTGCCTTTCAAATGATCAAAATTGAACTAAAATAAGTATACAAAACTAAAGCCAATAAATCGAATAAACAAATAAATGAAATAAATAAATAAAACATTCAAGAGGCATGCAATTAAACACGTAAAGTCACATAGAGCACGTAGGGTCACATAAAGTAAGAAATAAGGGATAGGGTGTACCTCCCTTGAAGTAGGGCCCTAATGGAGTGAAATTACTTATTTACCCTCCAAAAACAAAGAAAGGGGTCAAGGCATCACTTTAATTAACAAATAATCATAAAAGATGAAAATAAACATGAAATTAAATCAATTAGGTTATGTAAACAATCTACATTCAAGAAATTAAAACAAGTGAGGACTTAATTGCAAGAACTAACAAAGTTTTGGGGGTCCAATTACCAGTATCACAAACATTTAAGGTCAAAAATTAATGGAAAATAAAGTTTAGGGACTCATTTGCAATTAAATTAAGGGTCCAATTGAATGAAATTGAAAATTTGTAGGGCCATAATGAAATTAGACAGAAATTGAGGGGTTAAATTGCAATTTTTCTGATTTATTCATGCATGCTCTTCGCAGAAAGCATTTTCTTCACAGAAACTCTTCTTCATCACCAATTTCTATAATTTTGTAGCATATACAACCGAGGCAACCTAGGCCATCTCAAACCAAATCATCAAATTCATTAACCCATTCCATTAAGCTCCAAAACACAACACAACAGGCAGGAGACAAACCCTTGAAGGTCAATCAAAAAACAGAATGGAAGATCATGCAATCAGGACATTTTCTGCAACAATACTTCTTATGAAATTTATGCCAGACGCAAACAACATTCAATCACACATCAAACATTCAAACCAAAACAACAAGACCTTACAACTTTAATCATTGAAATTTAACCAAGATGCAAGCTATAGAGACCCATCGAAAGGATGCAAAAACAAGAACGAAAGCAGCAAAAATGTTTGGCAATTTGGGCAAATAGTCATCTTCTCCACTGAGCTAACATCAGTTATTATCTCAGCTTTCTTTCGGTCAACAATACCAGGAATTTGGTTTCAACTCCAACAATTCCCAACAGACAATGAACCCACAAGAATTTCCCATCCCAACCTTAATTCAAATCATACGATGGAAATGAAAGGAATAGCAAAATTGTAAGGCAGCAATGCATGGAAAATTCTCAAACGTGAGAAAAGGAATTGGCCGACTTAGCCGGTTTCCTCACACGGAAATGCAGACAATCATCTTTTTAATTAGAAATTTCAATAAGGCATTTCACCGAACACTGAATGGGCATTACAATTTCACTGATTCCTTTACTCAATTGAAACTATAATCGGCCCCCAAAATTGCTAAAAACACATATTTCACAATCGTGAATAACCCCAACAAGAAAAAAACTGCCATAAACCAAATCACGGAGAGACAGGTTTCGAAAATTTGAAGAGAACTGAAACTTAAAGGAATAGGACAGCTTACCGTACTCCCTCTCTAGGTGAAGGTTCGCCGATGATGGAAGATTTCGGTGGTGATGGCGGCTCCGGTTCTTGGGCAGGCAGTTGGCCACTTGTTGGCCACGCTGGAGAAGAAAGGTTGTGGCTGCCTGGTGGCCGCGATGGAGGTTGCGTGCGGTGGTGCGATGGCTGACAGCAGCAACGGCGGATGCGGACTGGAGGTGGCTTGAGCAGATAGCGTGAGGAGGAGAGGAGATCCGGGGTGGGCGGCGGTGTGTGAAAGAAGGAAAGGGAGAAAACAGGGGCAGCATCTTCTTCTCGTTTTTCTCTTTCCTAGAAAATTTCCTCCTGCCCAAGCTTCTTCTTCCTCCTTGCTAACCCTTTGTCCGCCGTCATAGCTTCCCTCTGTTTTCCTTTTAGACGACCTCCTGCCTCTATTTTTTTTTTCTTTGTCTTTTGCCGTTGCTCTGTTTTCTTGTTCCTTGTTTTTTCTTTTTGTCCGTCCAACCCCCTTTTCACTTAGCCGCCCATTCCTTATTTTCCAAAAAAATCCTATCCTACAAGTGTCTAGACATCTCACCATCTAGGTGAGGTGTTGTCAAATACAAAAAGGGACCCTTGCCTTATGCATGATCCCCACTTGTATAGCATGCACATTTCCACTTATTTTCCTTATATTTTTTTTTGTTTTTGTGTTTTGCTCTTTTTTTTTTCTTTTTTTTCTTTTTGTTGTTTTTTTCCTTAAACAAACAAAATTAAATAAATAAGAACGAATGCTAATAATAAAGCAAGAAATTAAACTAAAAAAAATAAAATAAAGTTAAAAATTGAACTGAGCAAAATTTGGTGTCTATAGTTTGCCCCTCTTTGTCTGAGTTTTGGAAAACCTTGAGACAAAGAAGTGGACACCAAATACTTATCTGTATTATTCGACTGCAAACTACTCAAACGACTGACGCTTTTGAAAATGAGGACCGAGCCCTTTAATAAAAAATTTAAAATGGGACTGACCCAGACGAGAAATTTAAAATGGGACTGACCCGAACAGGAATTTAAACAGGACCGACCCGAACAGGAAATTTAAACATGGGACTGATCCGAACGAAAAATTTAAACATGGGACTGGCCCGAATGAGAATTTTAAACATGGGACTGACCCGAACGAGAATTTAATCATGGGACTGATCCGAACAAGAAATTTAATCATGGAACTGACCCGAATAAGGAATTTAAATCATGGGACTTACCCGAACGAGAAATTAAATCATGGGACTGACCGGAGTAAGAAATTTAATCATGGGACTGATCCGAACAAGAAATTTAAATCATGAGACTGATCCGAACAAAATTTAAAATCATGGGACTGACCCGAACGAGAAATTAATGAAAGTGAAATGCACACTAGTGGGACTGACCCATGTTTAGCGGCAATGAAAAATAAAATGCACGCCAGTGGGACTGACCCATATTTAGCGGCAATGAAAATAAAATGCTCACTAGTGGGACTGACCCATGTTTAGTGGCAATAAAAAATAAAATGCACGCTAGTGGGACTGAAGTGGTAATGAAAATAAAATACTCACTAGTGGGACTGACCCGTGTTTAGTGGCAGTGAAAAATGCAATGCATGCTAGTGGGACTGACCCATGTTTAGCGGCAATGAAAATGAAATGCACACTAGTGGGACTGATTCATGTTTACTGGCAATAAAAAATAAAATGCATGCTAGTGGGACTGACCCATGTTTAGCGGTAATGAAAATAAAATGCTCACTAGTGGGACTGACCCATGTTTAGTGGCAGTGAAAAATGCAATGCACGCTAGTGGGACTGACCCATGTTTAGCGGCAATAAAAATGAAATGCTCACTAGTGGGACTGACTCATATTTAGTGGCGGTGAAAATGAAATGCTCACTGGTGGGACTAACCCATGTTCAGTGGCGGTGAAAATGAAATTGCTCACTAGTGGGACTGACCCACGGCTAGTGGCAGTGTAAATGAAAATGTACACTTGTGGGACTGACCCACGGCTAGTGGCAATGCAAAATGAAATGCCTTGACAATCGGTCAGTGGGATTAAACCCGAACCTGTCGTGATAAAACTTGATTTGATTTTTGATTTTTATTTTTTTTATTTTTTTGATTTTTGATTTTTTTGGGGTTTTTTTTATTTTTTGACTTTTGATTTTTTTTTTGCTTTTTTTTTTGATTTTTTTAATTTTTTTTAATTTTTGATTTTTGAGAAACTTTTCCAAAATAATTTGTCTTAGTATGATGAATTGGTCAGTGGGATTAAACCCGAGCCTGCCATAAGAATTAGTCAGTGGGATTAAACCCGAGCCTGCCATGATAATCGGTCAGTGGAATAACACTCGAGCCGTCTTGGTTGCACAAAATCCAAACCCAACGGGATGTTGGCGACACAAAGTCCAGGTCCAATGGGATGTTGGCGGCACGAAATCCAGGTCCAACGTGACCTTTGTGTTGTTGGCGGCACGAAATCCAAGCACAACGTGATGTTTATGATGTTGGTGGCACAAAATCTAAGCCCAACGTGATGTTGGCGACATAAAATTCAAGCCCAACGTGATTTTTGTGATGTTGGTGGCACAAAATCTAGGCCCAATGGGATGTTGGCGACACAAAATCCAGGCCCAACGCGACCTTTGTGATGTTGGCGGCACAAAATTCAGGCCCAACGTGATGTTTGTGATATTGGTGGCACAAAATCCAAACCCAACGTGATGTTGGCGGCACAAAGTCCAGGCCCAACGTGATTTTTGTGATGTTGGTGGCACAAAATCCAGGCCCAACGGGATGTTGGCGGCACGAAATCCAAGCCCAATGTGACCTTTGTGATGTTGGCGGCACGAAATCCAGGTCCAACGGGATGTTGGCGGCACAAAGTCCAGACCCAACGTGATTTTTATGAATGGTCAGTGGGATAAGATCCAATCCTGCCATCCAATTGGTCAAAAAATTAAGTGTGATTGTCAAGAATGGGGGCGATAGAGGGGTGCGCGGCATACGCTGAAACTTCGCCCACAAGAAATTAAATTTGATTTTTTTTTATTTTTTGATTTTTGATTTTTTTGGAATTTTCCTGATTTTTTGATCTTTTCGGGAGAACCTTTTCAAAAATAATTTGCCCCAGTGTAGGGCCCTTTTCCCTTTTTTCTTCTCTTTCTTCGACATCGGCCTTCCACATCATCAGATATTTTTTTGTCGATTTCAGCCATAAATACCTGCACAGGGGGCTTAACAAAGTACAACATGCACTTAAATTCCTTTTTGAAAATTAATGCAACTATTACTCATGAAAAGAGCAGCAAGATTGATTCGAAAGTATCTTATTTGATTCTTGGATGAAATCCTCAGATGTATTACAAAAATTTTTTGCCCTAATATGGGCTTATTTTGCGAAATCTCACAAATGAAAATTTGCCCCAGTGTGGGCCCATTTAATTGCAAAAATTTGTTGGGATGACTCTCCATTTATTTGAACAATGTAAGAAACTATGTTTCCTAACAGAAAATTTCATGAGAAATCTCTCGAAATAAAATCAAGGGAAAATCGTCCAAAACGTCCCTTACATTTTGTAAAATAACTTTTTTTATCCCTCACTTTTAAAAGTGTAATTTTATATCCCTTACATATTCACATCGGACAAATTTAGTCCCTAACTAGGTTTCCGATCATTTTTTGGTCGGAATCCATCATGTGCAAGGCACGTGATCATTTTTTAAGGGTAAATTTGTCAAATTATATTTTACATAATCTGATCTATAGTCCTCCACATTTTATAAAATAAATTTTTTCGTCCTTCACATTTTATAAAATGATTTTTTTCATCCCTCACATTTCACAAAATGAATTTCTCCATCCCTCACATTTCAAAAAATGAATTTTTTCATTTCTCACTAATTATGTGTGTGAATACATTTTTTTAAACATATGTATCTTGTGGGCTATCTTCTCTTTTTGTATGATTATGACTAATATTTACCAATAGAACCTTAATTTGCATATTCTTATTGTATTTTGACCGAAAATAGCTTTATTGGCCAACTTGACAATAAATGCAAGATTATTTACTAGCTAATACCAGATGAAATCAAATGATCACGTATAATATATGGTATTCGTATTGTTAAGTGAAATCAAATAGACACATACATATATTTATGCTATTCGTATTATTAAGCAAAATCAAATAGACATATACATGTGTTTAAACAAAATGTATTCACACATATTTTTTTTAGGGTTTCCCTCACATACATAATTAGTGAGGGATAGAAATATTCATTTTTTGAAATGTGAGGGATGGAGAAATTCATTTTGTGAAATGTGAGAGATGAAAAAAAATCATTTTATAAAATGTGAGGGACGAAAAAATTTGTTTTATAAAATGTCGAGAACTATAGATCAGATTATATAAAATATAATTTGACAAATTTACCCTTAAAAAATGATCACGTGCCTTGCACGTGATGGATTCCGCCCAAAAAATGATCGGAAACCTAGTTAGGGACTAAATTTCACCAATGTGAATATGTAAGGGACATAAAATTGCACTTTTAAAAGTGAGGGACGAAAAAAGTCATTTTACAAAATGTGAGGGACGTTTTGGATGATTTTCCCTAAAATCAAATTACAGAAGATTTCTTACTCACCTTAGCATCGATGCTTAGGGTAATGGGTCACCACTTCTTGTTGACTCGTCTTTCAGGACCAATCAACTGATCTTATTTTTTATTTTGAGGTGGCTAAGGAAAATGAGAGGTCAGGATTTGTCTTATTCTTGTGCCAAATTGTATGTAAACCCTTCAATATCACATCTTAATGAAAGCAAATAGTTTATCACCCTTATTTCTTAAAAAAACTTAGTCAACATATAAGCTTGTTAAGTTTGTAACATATTGATAGAAACGACAGCTAAACATGTGGAAACAAGTTATAGCCTTATGATCCCGAATGATTGAGGGATTCCTTAGTAGCATAATCCGCACTTCGAGTTGTCATGAAAGATAAGTCAACGATGGAGTTTATGAGTTTGTAATGTGGCTTGAAAACGATAGTCAAGATTTTCAAGGACATTGCACTGAAGATCGTGTTTTTCCAAAAATTGCCCCAATTTGGTCTCGAAGATCTTGACCTTTGTTTGACTTTTATAATCACTCAACAGGGACTTTCAGCATCGAATCTTTTTGCATTTTTCTTTGCATTTATTTCACCCGCTTTACCCTTTTTCCCTTTTTCTCTTCTTCTTTTCTTTTTATTTCTTTTTACTTCAAAAGTGTCCTTGCGGGTTTTCACATGAAGAACAGAGTCAACTTCACACTTAATCATTTCAGAAGTACATCTAAAAAATTTCTTGGTATCAGTATATGAGCATCACTTTCCAATTAGAAAATTTCTTGACAGAGATATTGCAAAGAACAGAAGTTAGCACTTTCGGCTTTTGTAATGGGGTCTGATGGGGTGTTTAGAAAAGTTAAGACTTGAAAGCGGATTTCAAAATGGTCTGAGTGATCTGAGATCGCATTATTGCGCCAACCCTATTTTTAGGGTTAAATCAAAACCTGCCCCAATTTCTTCTCAACTAAGGCTCTTTTCTTCATCATTTTTCTTTTCTCTTTTCTCTTTCTTTTTTTTTTTTGCCTTCTGCCATTCTTTTGAACTTTTCAAAATTTGCTCCAATTTATACTTAACCGAGGTTCTCTTTTTTTCTTTTTTCCTTTTGTCTTTGTTGTTTTATCACTTTTCACCTCTTGAGACTTTTCTTTCTTTTTCAATTCAAACTTGCCCCAGTGTGGGGTTTGCGATTCTCAGGGGTTGCCAAACGAAGTATTTTATTCTGAAAGTTCAAAAGGGATAACTAGGGATAAAATGTTTGACTGGAAAAGAAGAGCGCCTGACCTTTATTCCGTTCCTTATAATAACTCTGAAAGGAAACTTTCATTAATGCGAAATTTCTTGCATGTACCTGAATTAATTAACTGAGGACGACTCCCATTCATCCATATTTGTGAAGCATAGGTGATTTACCGGACATTCTTCCTTCTTCTGTTCTCTTTCTTTCTTTTCTTTTCTTCTTTTTTTTTTCAAAATTGAAGCCCAGGTAGAATCAAATTTCTCCAATTTGTGATTACCTCTTTTCTTTTAATTTTAGTATTTTTGCTTTTTCTCCTTTTGGAAAATTCTCCAATCTCCTTCCCCAATGTGGGGTGCGACCGTAAGTGCTTTTGAAAAGAACAACCCATTTTAGCTCAAATAAGGATGCAATGGATAAATAGTGTTTAGGTTGTAGAAACGATGGCCAAAGCATCATTCTTACGCTTCATGACAACCAAAGTAACGAAATGCTCATTGAGAATCCATTCCCTTTTTGATATTTGAAAATTTTCCAATGTAGGGTAGTGATCATGAAGGCGCTTATTTGAAATGAAATTATTCTTTTAAAGGCTCAAATGGGAAAGCAAATGATAAAATTTGTATGGGTAGAGAAACGAACGCTCGAAGTATCATTCCAAAATTTCAAAATAAACAAGAATAATGCACATTTTTGCTTTCACTTAGATGTGAATTGAATATAATTAGACAGAGTGGACATTTTTCAAGCAAAGATTGCCCCAATTTGCAATTTATCAATCAATGTGACTGATTTTTCCGGAGGGGGCAAATAGAAGTGGACAAAAATATGAATTGTACAGTGAATGAGAAAAAGGGGTATTGCATTGGGTCTTTCCAGACAGACCAATCAATTTGAGTGGTTTCTTTTAATTCTGAGCCCTCTTATTGTACAGTTTGGATCACCAATCTAGTGTATGCAAAGATTTTAGAAGACATACACTTGTGAGTATTCAAGCAAGAGGTTGAAAATTTTCAATTTAGTCTTATTTCTTAAAATTCATCATGAAATCTCCAATAAGCAAAAGAAAGAATGAAATGCACATGATTATATACAAAACAATAATTGTCTAATTAAAAACTTTATTGCTGAAAAAACAAAATTTCTTGTGCAATTATAATACAAATGAGAAGAGAAAAAACTTCTAATGAGATCCACATATACACTTTTTGTCTCTTTTTCTTTTGGGACAAAAATGTATTAACAAGTCAAATATACATAATTTTTTCTTTGAAACACAATTATAAAATCTCTCAGAGGCTTTAGCCTAACACTTCTAGATAGATCCCTCATGTTTTCATTGCAAGGCCTGCCCAAGAATCAAGTAATGCTTGTAATTTTTAAATTTTATCAGATATAGAAAAAATATTTTCACCTTATTAAAGCATTTTTATGAATGCAGGGGAGGGGGGGAAAAACAAAAGAAAAAATACTCTGAGTTAGTAAGCAAGACTATAAAATCGGTATGCATGTCCTATGGAGGAACCCTTTTTATGCCAAGGGTAGGCCTAGCATGAAAATGCAATCCTCTAGGGTAGGCACCATACAATACCTGATGAATCCGATCAACTGATTGAGTGAAAAATAATTTGAAAAATTTGGCCAATTGGAGTGAAAAGAGACATTTGTCTTAAAAAATGAGCACGAAATCCGAATGGATTGCCTGCTTTGATCAACACATAAAATGATGTGTAAAAGAGATTGCAATGTTTTGATTAATTTATTCAGTGAACCTTAGACTTAAAGCCTAAAGGGAAAAAAGCGGGTCAAATGGATAGGATGAAATTGATGATTTATTCAAAATCGACCGAATTGCACTAAAAATAGGTAAGCTGGTCAAATGAATTGAATGAAATTTGATTTATTCAAAATTGATCGGATCACCCTAAAAAAGGGTAGATTGATCAAATGGATTGAATGAAATTTGATTTATTCAAAATCGGTTCAATTGCCCTAAAAATGGGTGAATTGGCCAAATGAATGAAATGAAGTTAATGATTTATTCAAAAATGATTAGATTGTCCTAAAATTGAATGAATTGACAAAATGAATTGGATGAAATTGATGGTTTATTCAAAAATCGATTAAACTATTTACCCATTGGTAGTTTCAAAAAATCATTGAAATGCATTAGTCTATGAGTCTCTTAAAATCAAGATTTGGCCTCTATATTTATCGTCTCAATAATGAGGAATCATTTGTGAATTTCTTCAAATCAATGTCCTTTAAGCAAGGGATTTTTACCAACTATGTTAAAAATGGCCAAAAGATGATTGTTAGATGCTCATATTCTAATGCCCAAAAATTGATTTGCCATTTTCGAAAAGATCGGATCCTACGTTACCTCGTGCACTACCCCTTCGGACAGTACAAAAAATATAAACGTGCAAGTCTCATTGGATTATATATCCGAGACACAAGGCGGTTTATTCCTAGCACGGGATCCCCTAAATGGCATTACCTCTAAGGTGGATGCATGATGCCAGTTTATTAAAGCAATAAAATATGCAATTGAAATGAAAACGTGACCTAAGGAACCCTTTATGTGCCAGGGTAGGCCTCAAATAATATGCCATTATTAATTTACGAATGAAATATACCAGGATTTCTAAACGTGCAATAGCCTATCTATAAGGGTAGGTCCTAAAAGAGGATCATGTCAGGCCTCTTATTTCCTTAGGCTTATGAATGCAATGGAGACAAAATCCAAGAAGAGTTAGTTCAATCTGACAAATACACATCACACATTTATAGCAAAACAATACAAAGAGATAAAGCAATAAAAGGAAAAGAGGGGTTGGATCCCTCCCCTCGTGAATAGTATCCCTAATAGGGTAAGGCAGATTCTACCCTAGGTAAACTATCATGGATGCATGAGGTTGGGGCTCACTAATGCATCTAGACTCGATAGGTTTTAAGTCCCCGAGCCTTCAAACTTGGAAACCAAGGGTCATCAATCCCAAGGTTCTTTGTCGATGGCTCGAGCGATTCCCCAAACACTGCTACGCACACGTCGTGTCACGGCTACATGTTTGAGTGAATCTATCAAAAATTCTCAACCTTCGACTAAAAGTTAAAAGCTATCAACCCAAAGCTTAAAACGGAAGATCGAGTGACCCCTTGGATCATGCTACGCATACGTCGTGTCACGATCACATGTCCAAGTGGGTCGCCTAATCCTAATAGGGAAGAGTGGCGTGACAAGCCACTAAAAGAAAAATAAATGAGAGATAAAAATAAAAACGTATGCACGTATGCTAGTGTTCCGTTTGGAGGGGAGGGATCGCGAACCAACGTGAGGCTCTAGGGTAATACCCCCCTACCCAAATGCAATGCAAAACGCAGGATCACATAAATAAACCATCCATCCATCACATTAATTGTACGCAAATGGGTAAAGGAGTGAGTTGATACGCGTGAAATGCAAAAATCCTAAAAAAGAAAAATGCAACCCTAAACATCCAAATGCGATATATGAAAAGGTTAAAAGAAGAAAAAGGTTGACCAAATCAAATTTGCTTGGACTCTCTAAGTCCCCAGTGGAGTCGCGAACTGTCGCGCCCCATTTTTTAAGAAAAATAAAAGACGAGTTTAGAAAAATGACTTTTGATTCAATTTTTGATTGAAAAATGAGTTTTCGATTTTTTTAGAAAATAAAGGAAAATATGGGTCTAAATGGGACTTGAAAATGCGACGATTTGACCCAAAATATAGTTTAAAAAGGGGTTTTTGAATGAAAAATGGAGTCGCCACTTGATATAGAGTTAAGGTGTACCAAGTCACCAAAAATGAATTTTTAAAGAAAAAAAGTAGAAAACCCTTTTTAGACGACTCCAAGTCTACGAAAATCAGAGAAAAAGATTCGGGAGTCACATTGAAGAAAGGGAAGGCAAGGATAAAAATCCAAGGCACCCTTTCGACCTAACCAAGGCTAGTTGCGTGATTTAGTCAAAAATTTTCTTATTTTAACCTAAGGATTTATCACATTTGGATGTCCTATATGAATGCAAACCCTATCGGGGGGTGAAAATTTATCTTGAAAGCTTAATTGGTGCCAATCACATTAATTGTGATGCCCAATGCAGACTCTTTGGAGAGATCACGAATAATGCAAAAATATGAGACTCTAAGAAAAGAAAAGGCAAATAAAATAAATAAAATAAAATAAATAACTATACAAATATACATGACCTAAAGGAATGTATCATGTCGGGTGCGGGGGACTAATGTTCGTGACTCAATGTTCCCATTACTAGAGGGAATACGAGCGTACTAAGGCTTGAGAAGCCAAACTCGTCCATATCCCATATCCAAGGGGTAATTTCCCAAGTCTAAACATGCAAATGTACTAGCTTAGTTCTAATACTTAAATGGAAATGCAAGTCTAATGTCATGTTTTCATACAAAGGGGTAAAGAATATACATATAAGGGGAAATATGGGATAAGAGCTATACATATAAGGAAAGTGTCATGCAACATGGTAAAACTCTAAAAAAAAATGCATGAGATTAAGTGATTTTATCACACAATCATGAATGTGCGGATGGTCCCTAAGGGTCTAGCATTGGACTAACTCTTACTAATGCTCTCTCACAAGCATTGGACTTGTGTGGAGTCGAGAAAGGGGCCACAACCAGCGTTGGACTAGTGTGGTAACGTCACACATGAATTATAAGTAACCAATCATATAAAATATAATAAAAGCATGTAAACACATAATATCACATACACATAACACATAATCATGAAATCTAGATGCAAGATCCTAAGAAAGCGGTAACACATAGCACATAGACATGCAAATCACACATAAGGCAAATAAGCAAATAGAGTCCTAACTATTACATTCAGGGAATCCTACTACAATCTAAGGGGAATGAATTAAATAAAATGATATAATAACCTAACTATTACAATTGTGGCATTCAAGTGCCTTTCAAATGATCAAAATTGAACTAAAATAAGTATACAAAACTAAAGCCAATAAATCGAATAAACAAATAAATGAAATAAATAAATAAAACATTCAAGAGGCATGCAATTAAACACGTAAAGTCACATAGAGCACGTAGGGTCACATAAAGTAAGAAATAAGGGATAAGATGTACCTTGTGAGGACCCGTACTTTTCTTAATTGCACGTTTTCTGCATTTTCTTTATTAGAAAATTTTTCTAGATCAATTTTATGAGTAAATATAGTTTTTAAATGATTTTTCTAGTATCGGTTAGTTTTTGAGAAATTAAGAGCGTATATCGGACGTGGGACCCGCTAGTGCGAAAAATTCGGAAAATTTCGGCCAGTTAGGTTATGTTTTGGATACTGGATTTAATTTATCAGGTGTTATGAGAAATTTAGAGGTACCAAGTGGATAGGTGTGAGAAAGAAAAAAAAAGTTAGGCATGACATTAATGAGAGGGACAAGTGTCATGAAAGCATTGGATGGGGACTTTGACTAACTTTTCTTAACTTTACTAAACATCCATTTTGACCAAATGTTTCTTCATTTTTCACCTTGTTGGCTGAAATTTTGAGGAGAGAAAAGAGAGGAAATCCTTCATCTTGTTCTTCAATCCTTTGCTCCAATCTTGATTTCTAACCATTAAAAGTGAAGATTACTCCATCAAAGTTACTTATTAAGGAGGATTAAAGCTTCTAGTGGAGTTGTTTTGGAAGAAAAATTCCTAAGTCATCACCTTTCTTGATATTTGAAGGTATCATGTCTAGCCATCCTTCCTTTGTTCTTGATTATGTTAAATTAATGACTTGTGATAGCTAAAGAGATGTTTTAGTGGAAAATTTCTGACTTGAATGCAAAAATTTCCAGTTAGGGTTTCATTTCCTCAATTCTGCCCGTTTCTGTTTGACCAGGTTAGAGGCCGAATTGGCCTTAGTACAAAACATGAAAGTTGTAGAGAATGATGTTTTCTAGTTACCTGTAAATTTTCAACTCAATCTGAGCTCGGTAGCCTATAAAAAGACCGAAATACCCCTGCTACCCTGTTTCTATCCGAGAATAGTAATCAGCTTTGGTAATTGGGTAGTTTGACTGGGAATACTACCGATTTGGTTGTTGATGTCTTCTTAAGAATTATAGCCTTGTATCTTAGCTTTCAAATGGCTTTGGAATCACTTGAATTGGAGTTGTATATGCTGAGATAATTCGGAAATACCCAGACTGGTCTAGGTAGGAGTTCAGCGAACAGGGTTGTCTTTTCACCCAATTTGACCATGACGTTTCACCATGATCCCTACTGAATTAGATTTTGGCCAAAACATGAAAGTTGTAACCAATAGTGTAAACTAGTAGTCTATGAAATTTCAACTTGATCAGACCACTGTAGCATGTGAAATGACCGAAATACCATTGACTGTCCATGAAACCTGTTTCGCGCCCAGAATTCTATTTTTGTGTAGTTTTCCATTTTTGATCATGAAAATGCAGGATTTGGCCTTGGAGGTCTTCATAATAAATGTAGGGTTGTGTTTTAGCTTCGAAACACCATAAGATACACTTCAATCGGACTTCGGTAGCCTGAGTTATTGCTGTTTAACAATTGTGCAATTAGCCAACCTGTTTGTGAGTTTCTGGTTTCGTATGTCAATTTTGACTTAGATACATTGCAAACTGGACTGAGTGACCTTCTGGAATATTGTAGCCCTATCTCTTAGCTTCGAAACGGTGTATCTTACACCTCCATCCGATAATCGTAGTGGCAATGGTGCCAAAACCGCTAAATGACATCAAATCTGTTTTTGGGTTTAGGGCTTGGATTCGGACAAGATAATGGTATATGACGGATGGGTTCTGAGCCGTGGAGGTGAGTGACCCTAAACTGTTTCCAAAGTTACTTATGAACCGTTTCTTGCACTATTTACTTGATTGCATATCATGAGTGCTTGCATGTGGCCCATGACATGTTTTGGCTTAAATGAGTACTTGGAATTCGTGTGCTGAACACCAACGTCTCCACCTCTGTGTACTGTTCATCTGGAGCAAATGGCTCCCCCTCTAACTGTTTACTGTTAAATGTTTGTTTGGAGCATTGGGTGTTTAAGTACAACGATTTCACTGGCTCACGAGAGCAATAAATGTACATTTGATCTTAGAATCATGACATCACTGAAATGAACGACTGTGAAACTGATTTGCTTACCGATTTTATTCGTTACTCGCTGAGCTTTTAGCTCACCCCCAAAATATTTTATTCTCCTCCACAGGGCTCGAGACGAAGGAAGTGCTTGAGTTTTAGCTCATGTGACAGGATGGATTATCTCATGTATGGTTTGAGTTTTGGATTTCATCTTGTGTAATAGTTGTTATTAGGGATTGTATGAACGTTTGGACTTAAGTGGGTTCGTGATATGTAATTCTTCGAGAATTTGATGGATATTTGATTTTTATATTGTAATTTAATTGAGGACTGTAGTGAACGACTGAGTCCCGGCGAGAGATGGGCAGGTGGTCTGCCGAACCCTTTGGTTCGCCTTAGGGGGAGGTTGGGCTGTCACATACCTCCCTTGAAGTAGGGCGCTAATGGAGTGAAATTACTTATTTACCCTCCAAAAACAAAGAAAGGGGTCAAGGCATCACTTTAATTAACAAATAATCATAAAAGATGAAAATAAACATGAAATTGAATCAATTAAGTTATGTAAACAATCTACATTCAAGAAATTAAAACAAGTGAGGACTTAATTGCGAGAACTAACAAAGTTTTGGGGGTCCAATTACCAGTATCACAAACATTTGAGGTCAAAAATTAAAGGAAAATAAAGTTTAGGGACTCATTTGCAATTAAAGTAAGGACCCAATTGAATGAAATTGAAAATTTGTAGGGCCATAATGAAATTAGACAGAAATTGAGAGGTTAAATTGCAATTTTTCTGATTTATTCATGCATGCTCTTTGCAGAAAGCATTTTCTTCACAAAAACTCTTCTTCATCACCAATTTCTATAATTTTGCAGCATATACAACCGAGGCAACCCAGGCCATCTCAATCCAAATCATCAAATTCATTAGCCCATTCAATTAAGCTCCAAAACACAACACAACAGGCAGGAGACAAACCCTTGAAGGTCAATCAAAAAACAAAATGGAAGAGCATGCAATTAGGACATTTTCTGCAGCAATACTTCTTATGAAATTCATGCCAGATGCAAACAACATTCAATCACACATCAAACATTCAAACCAAAACAACAAGACCTTACAACTTTAATCATTGAAATTTAACCAAGATGCAAGCTACAGAGACCCATTGAAAGGATGCAAAAACAAGAACGAAAGCAGCAAAAATTTTTGGCAATTTGGGCAAATAGTCATCTTCTCCACTGAGCTAACATCAGTTATTATCTCAGCTTTCTTTCGGTCAACAATACCAGGAATTTGGTTTCAACTCCAACAATTCCCAACAGACAATGAACCCACAAGAATTTCCCATCCCAACCTTAATTCAAATCATACAATGGAAACGAAAGGAATAGCAAAATTGTAAGGCAGCAATGCATGGAAAATTCTCAAACGTGAGAAAAGGAATTGGCCGACTTAGCTGGTTTCCTCACATGGAAATGCAGACTATCATCTTTTTAATTAGAAATTTCAATCAGGCATTTCACCGAACACTGAATGGGCATTAAAATTTCACTGATTTCTTTGCTCAATTGAAACTATAATCGGCCCCTAAAATTGTTAAAAACACAGATTTCAGTCCAATCAACCCCAAAACATGCATATTTCACAATTGTGAATAACCCCAACAAGAAAAAAACTGCCATAAACCAAATCACGGAGAGACAGGCTTCGAAAATTTGAAGAGCACTGAAACTTAAAGGAATAGGACAGCTTACCGTACTCCCTCTCTAGGTGAAGGTTTGCCGATGATGGAAGATTCCGGTGGTGGTGGCGGCTCCGGTTCTTGGGCAGGCTGTTGGCCACTTGTTGGCCACGCTGGAGAAGAAAGGTTGTGGCTGCCTGTTGGCCGCGATGGAGGTTGCGTGTGGTGGTGCGATGGCAGACAGCAGCAACGGCGGATGCGGACTGGAGGTGGCTTGGGCAGATAGCGTGAGGAGGAGAGGAGATCTGGGGTGGGCGGCGGTGTGCGAAAGAAGGAAAGGGAGAAAACAGGAGCAGCCTCTTCTTCTCATTTTTCTCTTTCCTAGAAAATTTCCTCCTGCCCGAGCTTCTTCTTCCTCCTTGCTAACCCTTTGTCCGCCGCCATAGCTTCCCTCTGTTTTCCTTTTAGCCGACCTCCTGCCTCTGTTTTTTTTAGTTTTCTTTGTCTTTTGCCGTTGCTCTGTTTTCTTGTTCCTTGTTTTTTTCCTTTTGTCCATCCAACCCCCTTTCCACTTAGCCGCCCATTCCTTATTTTCCAAACAAATCCTATCCTACAAGTGTCTAGACACCTCACCATCTAGGTGAGGTGTTGTCAAATACAAAAAGGGACCCTTGTCCCTATGCATGATCCCCACTTGTGTAGCATGCACACTTCCACTTATTTTCCTTATATTTTTTTTGTTTTTGTGTTTTGTTCTTTTTTTTCTCTTTTTTTTTTGTTTTGTTGTTTTTTTTTCCTTAAACAAACAAAATTAAATAAATAAGAACGAATGCTAATAATAAAGCAGAAATTAAACTAAAAAAAATAAAATAAAGTTAAAAATTGAACTGAGAAAAATTTGGTGTCTACAGTTCCATTTCTTCATAGGGTTTCAAGGTAACCATATGAAGAAACTGTCTTTTCCTTTATTACTTGCATATGAGTGGATTTAAAGCTTGATTCTGATATATTTCATGGAAAATTTCATGGTTTTGTGTAGTGAATGGAAAATTTCAGCTTTAAGTGAGAAATTTCAGCTTTGATATCTTGATTTGAGCTTCGCTATGATCTATTAGCTTTGTCATGTGAATTTTTTAGCTTTTATATGTTATTTTCGCTTCCTTATAGAAATTTTCAGCTTGTAGTGGAAAATTTCAGTTTAGGGTTTCCATTTTTCAGCTTTATTATGGTTGTGTTTGTGCTAGATAATGGTCTATTTTAAGTTGTTTTGTGGCCTAAACAAGTGTTCTTTATAGCCTATGACCTGTGGTTGTGATTGAGGTTGGATTGCTATGAAATATAAGTGTTGAGTTTGGAAGGGAAAGTTGAGAAAATAAGAGGAAGTACTGCTGAAATTTTTGCTACTCTCTTTCTTGTGATATGAGTGACGTTAGAGGGGTGATTTTGGGTCGGTTTGGACTTAAGTTGCTTATGATTGCTTGAGTGCACCTTGGTGGTGGTGTATAAGTTGAAATTTTGACAAAACCGTATGTAAAACAAGAGGAAAAGTAATGGTTTCTTCTAGCATACTTTCTAGTTATATTTGTTCCACTTTAAACTCGAGATTTGGTTGTTTTTCTTCACTATTTTGCTGCTGGAAATTTCCAGCCATGAATTGGAATGAGGAAGTCCTTGGTTAGTCATGTCCCTTGGATCCAAATGCTCTCTTTTCTCTCCAAAACCATATTTAAATCTTTGCCCTAGTAGTTACTTGGATTTCCTTGGTTCACCTAATATTTGGATGGTTGAACCATAATAATCTTGGTTATTCTTAGGATTTGTTGGTGATCAAGGGCATAACCCGGGGACGAACCTTTGATGTTGCTTTGCTTGAACTGGTGAGTGTACTACTTGCATAACTTGTTGCTTAAAGTGAACTACTTGTGACTGAAATTTATGAGTTGTATGATTGTGATTTGGTTGAATCTGGACTAGACAAGTGTGTACTTTATCACATTCGATTCCACTTGACTGTTTGACGGGTCTACTGTTTATTTGAAATCTATTATTTGTGCATGACTTGGATGTCGTTTGGAGCCCAATATCCAATGACTTTACTATAAATTTGAACGCAAGTAGTTAATCGAATTGAGCCAGTAAGGGCTGGTCGAGGTAGATTGACTGGCCATGAGGAAAACTGTCACTGATTTGCAGAATACTGGATACTTCTGATAATTGGTAGACTCGAGTATTACCACCACTATTTCTGTTTGGTGTTCAACCCTGGTAAGGGGTATGTTTGGTGGACGGAAACTGGTGTAAAGTTGGGATATACGGTCAATGGTTTTGCTTCTCTAAATGTTGATGGAGGGTCAACGGGTTTGGATCAAGCTAATGCGACTGGGGAATTTGGCTCTTAAGAGCCATCTGTATCCTTTTATTTGAATCACGCTGTACTAGTTGTGGTGTTTACTTATTCCTTTACTTGATGCTTATATTTGATAGATTAAAGTTCTAACTTTGTGATTTTCAACTGCATGACCTGTGGTACCTCATTGGGTGAAAGCTCACCCTGTCACCCTTGTTTTCCTTACAGGGGCGAAGACTTGGATACATGATTTTGGGGAAGAGTGGAGCTAGCTCTAGATTTTAGACATTTTTATTTAAACTCCTCGGTATTAGTAAATATTATATGTAATTGTATAAGTATGAATCCTTTGACTTGTACTTTAAGCTTTAATTGTATAAAATTGAAGGGTTGAAGTATTTTGAAGTAATGTTGTACGTTTTAGTACCTGTGGTCATTTTGGTTTAGTTAGTCTTGGCGAGAATTGGGCAGGCAATCCGCTAACCTTTGGGATATGCCCTAAGGGACGGTGGGGCTGTCACAGTTGATATCAGAGTTTAGATTAGAAATGGCCTGGACAAAATAAAAATTTGATTTTAGAAGCTTTAGTGTGACATGTTAGGGCGTCATTAAGTATGTTTAAATTTGCCTAAGTTGTAAACTATGCTTATCCTTGTAGCCCATAGAAGGAACCTGTGACAGCCCCACCTTCCCTTAAGGCGAACCAAAGGGGTTAGCGGACTGCCTGCCCAACTCTCGCCAGGACTAACGGGGTAGTTCAAAGCGATCTAAAACGTTCCAGAACATACAAGCGCGCTTAAACAAGTCAAAATCACAAAAATAAAATAAACGAAAATCGGAGCCGAACATGAATAGTGCCTGACACGTCAGAATCCGGCTGGAATCTGATCGGATTTCTGGCCGGATACTGGCCAGAGAGCAAAGCCGGATTTCCAAAAAAATCTCAGGGCTCTGGCCGGATTCGACCCGGTTCTTTCCCGCCAAAATTTTTCCTTTCGCCGTTTGAAATCCGAATCTGTCCGAACTCCAACCAAACATCAACCAAACACATACACCTTGAAATTAAGCATTTACAAGCCAAAATAGCATACAAAAGTTATCCAACAAGTTTATACATGTACGGTTTGCAATTTACAACTCAACGAATTGGTTGGATCAAAATGCACTTAGGGTTTTGCCCAAAAGGAGCTATTCAAATTACATTCACATAAGGTCAACTCGGCAACCAACATTCATAGCCTTTCCAAAAGTATTCAAATTCCTGTAAGGAAAACAAAAAGCATAGAGTGAGCTTACGCCCAGTGAGATACTACCACTCAAGCAACGAAGTTCATATAAGCATATAGTATTTCATTCCAATTCATCTAGTAGGAAGTAAACCAAGAGCACCCATCAATAGAATTGGTAAAAGGATACGGATAGCTCTCAAGAGCCCCTTTCCTCGCTTGTATACTTGATCGGACTTCATTGACCCTCCGTCAATGTTTACAATGTAACCAACCATAGGCTCCACTTTACTTCCATTCTTTCCACCCAACATACCCCTACCGGGCCCGAACTCCATTCAGTATAAATTTGGTAATACTCGAGTATACCGGAATTGAGAGTCTCATACTACAAGATCCCATATAACAGTCCCCATGGCTCGTCAATTTTCACGACCAAGCCCTCGCTGGCTCGATTCAATTGACTTCCAATGGGGTTGAGCTCAATAGTAACAGTAATGGCCATTGGATACTCGTCCAAACGACACCAAACCCAGTATTTCATGTACCATTCAAGTACTGTGAGAGCCCGTAAATTTTTCCATTTTCTAGGATTTTATCCTATTTAATGGCATGTTTTTCTGCATTTTCTTTATTAGGAAAAATTTTCTAGATAATTTTTATGAGTAAATATAGATTTTAGATGATTTTTCTAGTATCGGTTGGTTTTTGAGAAATTAAGAGCGTATACCGGACGTGGGACTCGCTAGTGCGGAAAGTTCGAAAAAATTTGGCCAGTTAGGTTAAGTTTTGGATACCGGATTTATTTTACCAGGTGCTAAGAGATAATTAGAGGTTGTTATATGGATGAGAGTGGAGAGACAAAAGGATAACCATGTATTAATTGAAGTGACAAGTGTCACTTGTTGATTAATTCTTACATTTTGACCATAAGATCATCTTATCACCTTTACCAAATAAATACTAAAATTGACCAAAAATTTCTCATTTTCTTCATCTTCTTGGCCAGCCATCTTCAAGCAAAAAGAAAGAAAAACCTCTCCACTTTCTTACCTCTAATCTTGTCCAATCTTTCAATTCAACCGTTTAATCTTCAAATTACTCCATAAAACTTCTTGCTAGAAAGGATTAAGAAAGATTGGTGAAGTTGTTTTGGAAAGGGAAGCACTAAGCTACCAACTTTCTTGGGGTTTTAAGGTATTTTGCCAAGAACATCCTCTTTACTTCAATTAATTGCTTATTAGTGGTTTTAGATGTTGTTTTGGGGAAGATTAGCACTTGAATGCATGAATTCCAGGTTAGGGTTTTGAATGACCCTGTTCTGTGCTGTTTTATTTGAGCATGTTACAGGCCGAATCAGCTCTTGCCCAAAACATGAAAGTTGTAGAGAATGATGTTTTATAGTAGCCTGAAAAATTTTAGCTCAATCGGAGGAATGTAGCCTGTGAAAAGACTAAAATACCCCTACTGCCCTGTTTCTATCCGAACATGCTAATCAGCTTGTGTAATTGGTTTTTTTGACCAGGAATACTACTGATTTGGTTGTTGATGTCTTCTTAAGAATTCTACCCTTGTGTCTTAGATTTCTAATGGCTTTGGAATCACTTGAATTGGAGTTGTATATGTTGAGATATGACAGAATGAATCAGGACTGCCACAGTAAACTTTGAATTGGAAATTCTGGAGTTGTTTTGGTATATTTGACCTAGTTATGCTGAGAACTGGACTGAGTGGTCTTCATGAAAGTTATAGCTCTCTGTCTTAGCTTCGAAATGGTGTAAATTGTACCCAAATCTGATAAGTGTAGCTCCAGTTGTGTCCGTTCCGCTAAATGACATCAAAACTGTCTTTTGGTTTTAGGGTTTATAATTGAGGCTTTTCTAGGGTTTCTTGGTTGAGCTACCATTTGGTTGTTTTGAAGGGTATTGTGGCTCTAATTAAAGGTGTTTGATAGTTTGTGATTGGGTGTTGAGGTTTGGTTGGAAAAGTAAAGAAAGACTAAGGAAAATGCTGTCAAAATTTTCGAGGAACTTCTACACAGTCTCGGGAAATTTGCTATATCTTGATGTAGAAATGTCGGAATTGAGTTCTGTTTATTGCATTTTAAACTGGTTTCATAGGGCTATAAACCATGTAAATTTCAGGCCCTGTTTATATCTGTACCATTTATGGTGATTTTTCAAAGTTGACTGAAATATTGTACCTGTTCTGTCTTTCACTGGATAAAGTAGCAATTTGAAGCTTGAATTTGACTGACTTGCATTCTGAATCTTATGAGGATGTTTTCTGGAAAGTTATAGCCCTTTGAATTTATTTTCCAATGGTATAACTTTTATTAATCTTGAACTTACAAAACTTGAGATATGATTTTTCATATAGGGTTGCGCGAAACTGGAAAATCCTGTTTTCCTAGTATTGACCTTACTTTCATTTTTTTACTTCAAATTTGGAGTTGGTCAATCATTGTAGGTAGAATTTTGAGGTTGTGCATGCCTTTAGGACTAATTGTTATCTTTTCACTCCAAAGTCACCTCTTCGCTTTACATTAATGGTTCATTTGGGTAGGCACCCGACTTGTAATCGAGCTTTACTTGCGAATTCCACTTATTAGGTTTTGGAGTCCAGTCTTAAGTGTTTACCTTGATTGTTCTAGGAGGTGCCGGCGAGTAAAGCCACACTTGGGAAGGAAACTTTTGAAATTATCCTTGTTTGATCAGGTGAGTGTACCACTCCCTTGCATTGTTGCTATTTGAGTTATCTGTACTTGAAATTTATGACATGAATGACTATGAATCCTGTTTAATTTGATTGAGACGAGGGTGTACTTTATCACACTCGTTCTCTTGCCTGTGTTGTACCAATTGAGAACTATTACTTGTACTTGTTATGAACTTGAGTCTGTTACTTGCACTTGTTATAATGTCGTTTGGAAATGTGTTCAACGACCTCCTTGTTAAACCTGAGCTCAACCTCATGGGGAGTTAATTAAATCGAGCCATGCAAGGGCTTGGTCGAGAAAATTGACAATCCGTGGGTGCCTGTTTTCATGGAATCTTTGAGTATTGAGACTCTTGATTCCGGTACACTCGAGTATTACCATTCCTGTTCCTGTTTGGCGTTCGGGCCCGATAAGGGGTATGTTTGGTGAACGGGGTTTTGGCATTAAAGTGGTGTTCTATTGGATTGGTTTCTTTATTTGAATGTTGACGAAGGGTCAACGAGGCTGGATCAAGTATAGCAACGGGAATTTGGCTCCTGAGAGCCACCTGTATCCTTTACATTGTGATGTTCATTCATTTCTCGTATTTGATGTGAATATGTGCCTCCAAAGTGCTTTCTCATGAACTCTACTGATTCTACTGTTTATACTGTTGGTACCTCATTGAGCTTTCAGCTCACCCTATTCCGTTATTTTTGTTTTCCTTACAGGGAACCATCTTTTGGAACTGCAATGTTTTGAGAAATGAGTTGAGCTAGTTAGAAATTCTTTTGTACTTTTGGTATAGCTCCTCGACAACTTAGAAACCCTAACTGTATCTTAATACAATGTTTCTTTTTGGATTTGTAAACTTACTAATAGGTATATTTAAAATGTTTTCTCATGTTTATGTGATATATCTATTTGGGAATGTATATTCTTTCATGGCAAACAAAGTGTACTTGTACATGGTTGGATCCTACATGGCGGCGGCCCTTCCATTTCATCTTGATTCTTGTAGTTTTATTCCGGTTTGGATGGAGGTATGACTGAGTCCCGGCGAGAGCTGGGCAGGCAGTCCGCCGAACCCTTTGGTTCGCCCTAGGGTGAGGTGGGGCTGTCACAAGTACCACAGTATACAGTCATATATAATACAAAAGAGGTGAGAGCGATCAAGTACACCCTCACTTTAATCAGTTTCAACGGTGCAAGTAAGCATTCAAGACATCAAGTTCAAATATAACAAAGCTACATAGTAACAATCAAGCGAGTAGTACACTCACCAAGCAAGCAAGTGAAATTTCATACACTTCCGTCCAAAGAGCGTCTCGAATCACCGTCGCGCCCTAAAATATTCAAACAAGCACAATAAGACTCGATTACAAGTCATAAACCAATTCCACATACTACCAAAAATAAGGCTCCATTAGAACGTATAAATACTAGAGTAAGCTAGGGAAAGTCTGGAAATGAAAGTTAAGCTCTAAAACCTAAAAGCAGTTTTGACGTCGTTTAGCGTATTGGACACAATCAGCACTACGATTATCAAATGGATGTACAATACACACCGCTTCGAGACTAAAAGAAAGGGCTACAATGTTGAAGAAGGCCACTCAGTCCAGTTTGTAGCCCAACTAGGTCAAAAGTTCAATGTACCAAACCAAAATCGCATAAACAGGTTAGCAAACTGCATTCTGATTAAATAACCATAATTCAGGCTACCAAAGTCCAATTCAAGTGATTCCAAAGCCATACGAAAGCTAAGATACCAGGCTATATTTCTTAATAAGATATCAACAACCAAATCAGTAGTATTCCTGGTCAAACTAACCAATTACAGAAGCGGATTATCAGGTTCGGATAGAAACAGGGCAGCTGGGGTATTTCGATTTTTTCACAGGCTACGTTACTCCGATTAGGCTGAACTTTTGCAGGCAACTATAAAATATCATTCTCTACAACTTTCATGTTTTAACCTAAGGCTAATTCAGCCTCTAACTAGGGGAAATAGTACCAGGCAGAATGGGGTTAATTGAAACCCTAATTCCAAAATTTCCTTTCAAAGCGGAAATTTTCCGCAAATGGCCACAATTTACGCACTATAGCTTCATTCTAAACCATTCCCAACCATCATCCATGGCCACACAATATTAAATATATAAAAACAGAAAAATCATGAATAAATAGAAAAATTCACCAATCTCAACCAAAATCATGATATAACCCACAAAATTACCTCTTAGGCTACCACAAGCCACTAACTAAACATCATTAGATAGAAAAGAGGGGTTCCTTAGCCACTCACCTTATCAACCAAAGAAAGGAGACAACTTAGCACCTTAGTCTTCCAAACCACTTCACTAATCACCTCACAAACACTAAACTAAAGGTTTTTATGGAGAAAATTCAAGATTAATCGGTTGGTTAGTTGGATTGAGCAAGGTTGGAGCAAGAAATTTAGAGAGGTTTTCCTTTCTTCCCCCTTGAAGATGGCCGGCCACAAGAAGTTTGAAATGAAGATGATTTTTGATCAATTTTTGGTTTATTTGGTAAAATGGTGAATAGTGGTCAAATGTAAGAATGAATCTCCAAGTGACACTTGTCACTCCATTTAATGCATGGCTATCCCTTTGTCCCTCTCACACCAATCCATTTGGGAACCTCTAATTATCTCTTAACACCTGGTAAAATAAACCCAGTATCCAAAACTTAACCTAATTGGCCGAATTTGCCCGAACTTTCCTCACTAGCGGGTCCCACGTCCGGTATACACGCTTAATTTCTCAAAAACTACCCGATACTAGAAAAATCATCTTAAAACTATATTTACTCATAAAATTATCTAGGAAAATTTTCCTAATAAAGAAAATGCAGAAAAGCATGCCATTAAATAGAATAAAACCTAGAAAATGAGAAAATTTACGGGGTCTCACAGAACCAGTGGAGTGGGTGGAAGTGACCTGCCTCGGAGGCATCTTCGAATTGTTAATTATGAGGAGAGGCCAGGGGGACCAATCCGACGTTGGAGTTCCGCAAGTTAGACTAGAAGATGTAGTCATTGCCAGAACAACTCCTATTTTAATCATGTGGCCCTGGCAGTACTAAATGAGAGGAGGAGACTTAGGCGTGCTAGTTTTAGGGACCAAATTGAGATGGAAAGAATGAGAGGAATTATGGAGATACAGAGGGATAGAATCTAGGAGTTGCAGGAGGCCATTGGTCAAGAGCAAGAACGTACGGATGCTATGCGCCAGCAGGTGTGACAGCCCCCACTTTCCCCAAAAGCGAACCAGAGGAGTCAGCGAACTGCCTGCCCAACTCTCGCCTGGGCTCACTACAATCCATAATTCAAAAACTAAAAATGCTTCAAATATTTCAATATATATTTAAAGTATTCCAAAACATTAATACTTAAAATTTGCTAACCTTCAAGCTTAAATACAACCCAAGAGAATATGTACTACAGTCATTGCTATAATACAACTTGAAGTCTCCAAAAGAAAACAATTTAGTACTATTCTTGAGCATTCTTGGCCTTGAACCCTGCTAAGGAAAACAAAGGAGCGGAATGAGTTAAACAACCTAGTGAGGTTCCAAAACACACAAACAGTTCTAATAAATCCAGTAAATGAAGTATAATGCACATATGGTTCAAGGTTTCACATTGGCACATTAAAATGAGACATTATCATTTTACAGAAAAAACACACATTAAAAGGATACGGTGTTCATATGGAACTGTTTCGGTCAGCTGCACCCTATAACTCCAATAATTTCCCCGGTTTGTTGACCATTGCCTTATTTCTCTAGTGGTAATACTCGAGTATACCGAAATGGTGGCCCAGGGTTCCAACCTACCTGACCGAGCCCAATCTTGGCTCGAGCAGGTTAGTAACCAAGGGCAGGGCCTAGTTTAGCTATGAGCTTACAACATGCACAAGTAATCCATTAAATCGGTAAATGGTAGAAATTCACAGTTAAACAGTAGAAATTTGTTATTTTAGTAGGTCGAGTGAGATAAAATACACACTCGTCTTAAAACGGTAGAAAATTACATAGGAGCGATTATAGAGAACACTTAAACACACAAGAAATATGAAGTAAATATGTAGCAAAACTATTCAAGTCACACACATGCAGGGAACACTCACCAAATCAAAAGTAAGTGAGTAAATAAGTCCTTTAGTGTTCTGCTCCGAGGTTTCCTTCAATATCCTCTTGAGCGCCTGAAGAAATAGTGATCAATTATCACTCACATATACTCACAATCACTTAACATACAGGGAAGGAAATATATTTGCTTAAACTTAGAACAATGTCTCAAAAAAGATTCACTCTATTGAAATTCAAGATTCAAAAAAGAGAGTTCAAAGTCATAAGGGATAACTCGTATCCTCCATGAAATCGGATTCAAAACAAACTATCAATATCAAAAGGAAATGTAAAGTTCTTAAAAACTCATTTCCTAAGAAATCAAGAATTTTTAGCTTTGCGTGACAAACTTGGTAAAATCAGATCTTGAGTTTGGGAAGTCCAAAATTGGAAAACTTTATACCGTTGGAAACTAGATCCGAAGTACTAAAAGTTCTCAGAAGACCACTTTTCCAAGATTCAACGAAAAAGCATCCATTTTTCAGCTCAAAGTTTCAGTTCCAAGAAGACAGGTTTGAACCAGTCTTGGTTTTTCAGCATCTTTGGAAATTCGGAAAATTTCACAGAAAGTGAATCAGCCCTTGAAATTCATAACACAATAAGAGTTCCAAACGGAACTAAATTTGGAGTTTTGAGCATCAAGACTAAACAGTTTAAAGTCAGCTGAATCTTGCAAGCTGATCGGTAAATTTTCAGATTTGAAGAGCAATTTTTGGGGCATCATTTGGATATCAAAATGGTCTTGAAATGACACCAAATTTGGTACAATTAGAATTCCATATGAGAACTACTTCTATATCAAATTATAGGCAAAAAATCACATGGGAAGGCGGTTAACAAAATGACTAAAATTCATGAATTTTTCAAAGCAAATCTGCCAACCCACTTTTTCTTTCTTTCCAAAGGTTTTGTCCAGTGAAATCAACCCCAATTCACTCCATTTTTGAAGCTAAGGTTCCAGAAGCATTTAATAAGCAATTTATGGGTAATTGACATCAAAATTTTCGAAACAAAACAACCCTGACCATTCGGCTAGCAAGAAGGGAAAAACTTTCCAGTTTCCAGCTTTGTTGCACTTTTGAAATCAGACCACATCTTACTCAATACAAGTTCAAATTAAGAATGGTTTATGGCGTTGTAAACTAGGTTCAAAATGCTACATTTCATCAGAAAGAGTCATTTCCAATATCAGTTCACAAGTGAGATAAAATCAGGCCACAAGATGCAGCTTCTCCATTTCTCTCGGACAGACGGTCACAATAGGACAGTCAACTTTGCTGAATCACTACGGCTCACTCAGTTCGAATTAGCAGGTGATTTTTATACCATTGGAAAGCTATGAATGTCTAGTTTTGAATTCCACTAACGGTACTGAATTTTGAATTTTGTACAAAAACTTATGTTCGAACAAATACACTGTCCGAGAACCCTTGCTATACGTTTTTCCATATTTGATTCTTGCCAAACCTCATGTTTTATGCAACCAAATGAAACAATTTTTGGTAGGCACTTTCTACACACAATATACAACCTATATCCATCAATTTCACAATCAATCAAATATAAAATTTTTGAAACTAAAATAGAGCATCATGACCAGAAATTTCGGACAGTACCTCTTCCTCACTAAAATATATCTCTCTTTCTTTTTCCTCTTCTAGTTTCTTCCATTAAAACTCATCACAAACACACTAACACACACATAAACATCATGGCAGCTCTCATTTAACCAAGGTGGGAGTTCATAGAGCCCACTTCAACCAACAAAATCCAACCAACAACAACAACAAGGAAGCTACAAGCTTCAAAGCCAAGAAATGAAACAAAAAAGAAAGAGTTGTGGTGGGAGATGTTTATACCTTCCAAAACCCAAGAAGAAACCCTAGATTAAGATCCAATTTTCCACCGAAAATTCTCCAAGAAAATTCACAAGATTGCTCCTTGCTCCTAGATGAAGTGTTACTCCAAGTAGTTTACGATTTGGTGGAAGTTTTGCGGGTCAAATGAAGCTAGAACAATGGAGTTTTTCCTTCCCTTTTTATTTTTTGTTGGTCGGCTGAGCAAGTGAGAGAGATGGTGAGGGTTTTGTGTTGTGTTTTCTTGGAGAGAGAATGAAAAAGGTAGCTTTAAGTGTGGTGCAAAAAAGTCAACCTTCAATAGTGTCGCGCTAGTGTTTCGTACCACCAATTTCTTTCGGGTTTGATACACTCATACACTAATCCTCCAAGGTACTTCCTTTAACTCGGTAATTATTCACTTTTACTAGTCTAATATAAATCCTCAAGTCTCTAATTAGTCGTACCAGCGCGACTTTCGGGAGACTATTGACGCGCGCGCGATAAACGCTTAATTTGAACTCATTCACATCTAATCTCTCAATTAACTTTTCTTAGTCTACTATTAATCATCCTTAGTTCTCCAAGACTAATATACTCTCGGATCGAATTTACCTCGCAAAACGCGTATTTACTATTTCTCGCTAAATGAGCCATAGAAAAATTAAATTTGCTAACGAAACGTTTTAAAATTATAAAAGGGACATTTTTGCATACAAATGGACTTGAAACAGATGAAATAAATTATTTGGGGTAAACGGGTGAATAAATAATTAAATAACTCAGTAAAATAAAATAAAAATAAGAAAAAAATTCGGATCCTTACAACCTTCCCTTCTTAAAAGAATTTCGTCCTTGAAATTCATACCTTCCATAACCTCTGATAACCCTAGACCTTGTTGTGTGATCATTGCAGGTGTTCTTGCAGGTGCCATTGGTCGATTTCCTCCTTCATTAAATTTTCGAGGGGTAGTTTTATTTCCTTGTTGAATAGTAGTTTCCCGTGGATACTTCTTTGGGCAGTCGTGAACTTTATGGTTGGTGTTCGCACATCCCATACACTTTCACCCCTTCACCCAACAATTTTCTTCGGTATGATTCATCCTTCCACAATATCCACAGGTCAGACGAGGAGTTGTGATTTGACTTGCCTGCGAAGTTTTCCTTAATTGTATCTGTCCTACTGGAGCTCCTTGTGTCATAGTTCCTTCTGGTTTCTTTATCATGGGTGGTGAAGGAAGTGGTTGTCTTATTCCATCCACTCCTTTTCTAACTTTAGGTGGCGGTCTAATTTCTCTTGGTACCCCAAGTTAGTGACTACTATCAGATACATCTCTTTTCCTCGCTTGAAAGGTTCTCAGTTGGAATTTTGTGCTTTTCACCCTTTGTGCTTTCTCAAGAGCGTCACTAAATGTTTCAATCTGTGCTGCGGCAAGGGTATCTTGGATTTCTAAATTTAATCCTTGGATAAACCGTCTTATTCTCTTCCGCTCCGTAACCACCAATTCTGGGGCATATTTAGATAATTTCATGAATTGTGTTTCATACTCAGCCACACTCAAAGTTCCTTGACGAACCTTTATAAAACCATCTCCTCTCCTTTCTTGGACTAGTGGAGTAAGAAATTTCTCATTAAACTCTAGAACAAAGTTTATCCAAGTTCTTGGAGTTTGATTTCTTTCCCATTTATTTCTTATAACATTCCACCAGGCTTGAACTGCTCCCTCAAGTTGAAATACATCAAAAGTGACTTGTCTTTCTTCTGTGTAGTTCAAGGCATCGAATATATTCCTTATATTTTCTAACCAATTTTCAGCCACTTCTGGGTCAGGTCCTCCAGAAAATTTGGGTGGGAAGAATTTCTGAAACCATTCCAAAATTCGATCCTCCCCTATCTCTTAATTTCCACGTTGGTTTCCTTGTCCTATCCCCTGGCTCTATTGTGCTACTAAGAGCTCTAGTACATCCATCATACGAGTTAAAACTAATCCCATTTGGTCATCTCATCCACCAACCCTAGCTCGGCGTTTTGATCAGTAGCAGACTCATTATCTACTCTTTGATTTCGGGGTTGTCTGGGTTGACAACCCTGACGTTATCCTCTAGTTTCCATGTTCACAGCTAATCTAGATGCACATACATAAATCCCATACTAAACCATAATCGAACTACATACACATACTAGTAACAACTTTAAAGAAAAATGAAATCACTTGCACAAATAACATTATCACCGTACAAGTCAAACACAAACTAGAGTTCATCAGATCATAACACAAGTTACAGTCAAGTAAAGTACATACCAAGTCAAGGTCAGTAAATGAAAGTAAACGGGTGATTAACAAAAGTATATGCATCTACAAGGTACAAACTCCTAAGTTCTACTCTCATCGTCCCATTACAAAAGATCAAAAATAGTGCTTCACTAGATTAATTGGAACTAGATGATTCCCGTTTTCTAACATAGTCAACTTCATTCCCACACTAGGATCCTCTGGCCACGATCTTCTCCACCTCTCTCTCTCAAGCTCAACTACATTCCACTTCTCTCTGGCCGATATTGTCCCACAGTCGGTTAAGATGTTCTCCGTCCGATCTCTCATTTCTCTTACTACCCGAACTAGACGTCCGTTGACCTCTTGCGCTTGCTCTCGCAAAACATTAGCCCGTTATTCCCCACAAATGGAGATCTCAAGTCCTTAGCATTGCCCTCAACTCTTAAGTACTTGGGTACAAGAATCCGAAATAAGATAATTCACAACTCGAGCCGGCCGATCCCAAGAGTAAATCACCACATTTGAGATTCCTTCCCAACATACATATCTAATTTTCCTTAAGTATCAAGATAAATGTTTATACCTATCACATTCATGATTCACAGCTTACGCTCTAGAAGAGTACTTAAGTCTTTACTCATTCACATAATAGGGACCACAACACCAATTGGCCCAAACTCACCCCGTGCAAAGACCACGCGAAGCAGCTCTGATACCACCTGTGACAGCCCCACTTTCCCCAAAGGTGAACCAAAGGGGTTAGCGAACTACCTGCCCAACTCTCGCCGGGGCTCACTACAATCCATAATTCAAAAACTAGAAATGTTTCAAATATTTTCAAAATACATTTAAAGTACTCCAAAATATTAATACTTAAAATTTGCTAACCTTCAAGTTTAAATACAACCCAAGAGAATATGTACTACAGTCATTGCTATAATACAACTTGAAGTCTCTAAAAGAAAACAACTTAGTACTATTCGTGAGCACACTCGGCCTTGAACCTTGTTAAGGAAAACAAAGGAGTGGAATGAGCTAAATAACCCAGTGAGGTTCCAAAACACACAAGCAGTTCTAATAAATCTAGTAAATTAAGCATAACGCACATATGGTTCAAGGTTTCACATTGGCACATTAAAATGAGACATTTATCATTTTACAGAAATAAACACACATTAAAAAGATACGGTGTTTGTGAGAACCCGTTTTGCCCTAATATTTTTCCTAGGGTTTATTTCCCCCTTAATTGCATGTTTTCTGCATTTTCGGGCCTAGGAATATTTTTCTGGTAGATTTTATGAGTAATTATAGTTTTTAGATGATTTTTCTAGTATTGGTGAGTTTTTAGAAAATTAAGAATATATTTTGGACGTGGGACCCACTAGTGCGAAAAAGTACGGAAAAATTCGGCCAATAAGGTTAAGTTTCGGATACTGGTGGAAATTTATCGGGTGTTAAGAGATAAGTAGAGGGTGACATGGCATTGATGTGAGAGGAACCAAGTGATAGGAAGGCATTAAATGAAGTGCCAAGTGGCACTATGTGATTGGTCCACTTGTTGGACATTTTTGACTTTTCTTATCATGGATTAAATATCTCAAAAATTGACTAAAAATTCATTCTTTCTTACCTCTTGTTGGCCGATTCTCTCTCTTGGACAAGGAAGAAAAACTTCTTCAATTTACAAGCTTCAAACTATCTCAATCTTCCATTCCAACCAATTAAACTTAGATTTGCTCCATAAAATCACTCCATTAGGTGCTAGTAAGTGACTTGGTGAAGTTTTTGGAGAAGCTAAGGTGTTCCACCACTATCTCTCTCTTGTTTACTAGGTAAGTGGTACTTGAACTTCCTCCTACACTTAATGATGTTTAATTTGTGCCTAATGGGAGCTAAAGCGATGGATTATGTGATTTATTTCTTGGTTTGTGATGAATTGGTGAAGTTTTTATTTTTTTGAGGAATTTTCTGGTTTAATATGATCATGGTGTTGTGGTTGTTTATGATGGTTGATAATGAGGGGTAATGACTATGGTAGGTGTGAATGATAGATAATTGCAACCAATTTTGGATTTGGAAGGAAAAGTGAAAGTTAGGGTTCTATCATCCCCAATTTCTGTCCGGTTTTATATCATGTGGTTAGATGCCGAGTTAGACTTTACTCAAAACATGAACGTTGTAGGTATTGATGTGTTTGAGGTGTCTGTAAAATTTCAGGTCATTTGGATGAGTGTAGAGTGAGTTATGCCGTTTATACTGTAGCTGTTCTGCTTTGATCAGAATGCGAAAACTGCGATAGTAATTGGCCCTTTTGTCTGGAATTGGTTTGGATTTTGAAGTTGGTGTCTTCTGATGAAATGTAGCTGAATGTCTTAGCTAACATATGCCTTTGGAATTTCGGCATTTGGACTTGTATGGACTGAGATATACCGATTACAGTTTTCTGTGTTTTGCAAACCTGTTTTGGGAATTCTGGGTTAGTATTTGGCATATTTGACCTAGTTGTGTTAGGAACTGGATTGAGTGGCCTTCTACATTGTTGTAGCCCTGTTTCATAGCTTCGAAACGGTGGGTCTTACACCCCCATCCGATAACCGTAGAGAATTTTACACCATTACCGCATAATAAGGGCAAAACAGTTTTCTATTTGGGGCCAAGACTAAGGCCATTTTCTAATTTCTGGTTTGCTATTATGCTCATTTATGCATATGAAACCCTATTGGGGTTGTGTTTAGCATTGCTATATGACTCGTTACCGAGTCTCTTTTAGGGCTTGCTTTCATTTCGGTTGTTTCCTAGTTAACTTTTGTACTTGTACCACTTTGAGCCTAGTGAACGGCTTTTGGGAAATGAGATGAATTTTGTGTGAGATGTTGGGACTGATTTGAGGATAGAATGAAGCCTTAATGGCTGGAAAAGTAAGAAATTTAGGGGAAGTGCTGCCCGATTTTCTAGGCCGTTTGGTTCCTTTAAGTTGGGTTTGCCTTTTGGTAGAATGAAGGGCTTTTGGGTTGTTTGCGCCTAGGTCTTCATGCTACCTTTTCGTTTCCAAGAAAATCATGTTTTGCACCCTTGCATTAGTAATTATTTGGCGAGGCATACGACTAGTAGTTGAGCCTCACATGTGCATTCTGTTTACTCGATTCTGGAAGTAAAACTTTCAATTGGTTTATTTTGATTATTTTAGGGTTTCTTGGCGATTAAGGCCAATCTGAAGTGAAAACTTTTGAAGTTGAGCCGGTGAGTGTACCACTCCCCTCCATTGCTGTTTAACTTGATTTTTGCTCTGCAATCTGTTTAATTGTTGGAGACGAGGGTGTACTTTATCACACTCGTTCTCTTGTCTGTCCATATGCCAATTTTGAGTGCCTATCTGAATCTGCTATCTGAATCTGCTATTCTGTATCTGTATCTGAATCTGTTATCTGTGTCTGCATCTGTTCGGATTTCTATGACCTATGAGCTCAATCCTGTGGCTAAGTTATTCGAGTCGGGCCGGCAAGGGCCTGGACGATTAGATAACGAATCATGGTAGTCTGTTCGGGGATTTTGGGTATTGAGACCCTTGATTCCGGGTATACTCGAGTATTACCATTTCTGTTCGGTTACGGTGAGCGGGCCCGGTAAAGGGGTGTTTGGTGGACGGAATTCGGTGTAAAGAGGGGTCTACGGACGTTTGGTTCTATATACGTTGACGGAGAGTCAACCGGTTTGGATCAAGTACTGCGCTGGAAATTTGGCTCCTGAGAGCCACCCGTATCCTTCTGATTTGAATCATTGGTTCCTTTGCTTTACATCTGGCATGTGTATCTGATTTGTTAAATGTGAAATGCCATGATTTTGCTGCTATATGTTTGGTACCTCATGAGCGCAAGCTCACCCCTTTATGTTCCCTTTTGTTTTCCTTACAGGAAAATAAACACTTTTGGTCTGGACTTGACAAATGGCTGCCAAATTGAGCTAATTGAACATATCTTTTGTATAGCTCATGTATTAAAACCCTAAGTGTACTTTTGGGGCGTTTTCTCTTCTGATTTGGCAAACCGTGTATATGTATCAACTTTTGAAAACTTTTGTATGTCCTTTTGGATTGTAATCGCTAAAGTTCAGATGTGAATGTTTGCGTGCTCTTTCGGTTGCGTTCTGACGGGTCGGTTACTATTCATGGCCGACTCCGGATTTCATTTTTTTGTTTTGGGTTATTTTACCATCTTGACTTGTTTACGCTCGTTTGTAAGTTTCGGATCGCTATTAATAGCTCTACTCTGATCCGTAGTCCTGGCGAGAGCTGGGCAGGCAGTCCGCTAACCCCTTTGGTTCGCCTTAGGGAAAAGTGGGGCTGTTACAGTGTTCACATAGAACTGTTTCGGTCAGCTGCACCTTATAACTCCAATAATTCCCCCGATTTGTTTGGCCATCACCTTATTCCTCCAGTGGTAATACTCGAGTATACCGAAACGGTGGCCCAGGGTTCTAACCTACCCGACCGAGTCCAGTCCTAGCTCGAGTAGGTTAGTAATGAAGGGCCGGGCCTAGTTTAGCTAAGAGCTTACAACATGCACAAGTAATAAATTAAATCGGTAAACGGTAGAAATTCATGGTTAAACGATAGAAATTTGTTATTTTAGTAGGTCGAGTGAGATAAAGTACACACTCGCCTTAAAATGGTGGAAAATTACATAGGAGTAATTATAGAGAACACTTAAACACATAAGAAATATGAAGTAAACATGTAGCAAAATTCAAATCACACACATGCAGGGAACACTCACCAAATCAAAAGTAAGTGAGTAAATAAGTCCTTTAGTGTTCTGCTCTGAGATTTCCTTCAATATCCTCTTGAGCACCTAAAGAAATAGTGATCGATTATCACTCACATATACTCACAATCACTTAATGTGACGCCCCCACTTCTCCCTAAGGTGAACCAAAGGGTATCCGCGAGACGCCCGCCCAACTCTCGCCAGGAATCACTACAATCCACAATTCACAAGCTCGGAATACTTCAATAATACTTCAAATAACTTCAATACATAATAAAAGTACTCCAAAATATCTCACACTTACAATTAATCAGCTCTCAAAATTAATACAACCCAAAAGAATATTTACTACAGCCAACTGCTGTAATACTGTCGCGCCCCATTTTGTAATAAGAAAAAAATAAAAGACGAGTTTAGAAAAAAATGCCTTTTGATTCAATTTTTTTTATTGGAAAAAGAATTTTTGATTAAAAAGAAAATAAAAAAACATGGGTCTAAATGGGACTTGAAAATGCGACGATTTGACCCAAAATATAGTTTAAAAAGGGTTTTTGAATAAAAAATTGTAGTCGCCACTTGGTATAGAGTTAAGGTGTACCAAGTCACCTAAAAATGAATTTTTTAAAAAAAAGTAGAAAAACCCTTTTTAAACGACTCCAAGTCTACGAAAATCAGAGAAAAAGATTCGGGAGTCGCATTTGAAGAAAGGGAAGGCGAGGATAAGAATCCAAAGTACCCTTTCAACCTAGCCAAAGCTAGTTGCGCGATTTAGTCAAAGATGTTCTTAATTTAACCTAAAAATTTATCACATTTGGATATACTATATGGATGCAAACCCTAGACCTAAGAGAGTATCGGGGGGGGGGTTAAAATTTCTCTTCAAAACTCAATTGGTGCCAATCACATTAATTGTGATGCCCAATGCGGACTCTTTGGAGAGGTCACGAATAATGCAAAAATATGAGACTCTAAGAAAAGAAAAGAAAAATACAAATAATCATAATTAAACAAATATACATGTCCTAAAGGAATGCATCATAACGGGTGCGGGGATCTAATGTTCGTGACTTCAATGTTCCTTTTAATAGAGGGAATACGAACGTGCTAAGGATAGAAAGCCAAACTCGTCCATATCCCATATCCAAGGGGTTTTCCTATCTAATCAAGCAAATGATCTAACCTAATTCTAATGCTTAGATGAAATGCAAGTCTAATGCCATGTTTCATACAAAGGGGGCAAGTAATATACATGTAAGGGAAAATATGGAGGAAGGGATATACATATATAAGGAAAGATGTCATACAAAAAATGAGAAAAGACCCTAAAAAGTAAAAAATATGCACGAGAATGTAATGTAGTCATACGAACATGATTTAGCATGAGAGGTCCCTAAGGGTCTAGCATTGGACTAGCCCTTAACTAACGCTCTCTCACAAGCATTGGACTTGTGAGCGCTCCAAGGGAAGACCATGACTAGCATTGGACTAGCCACGGTAACGTGCATTCATTCACATAATCAAATATAATATCAAAACAAATAGACATGCAAGGCACATAGTTTCACATAGCACATATCACATAAGCATGCTTATCTAGATGCAGAAAGTCTAGGGAAAGCAATTAACACATAGACAGGCAAACACGCAAGCAAATGAAGCAAGCAAGCAAACAAGCCATATCTATTACATCGGGGAGGCCTAAACAATCTAGAAGGGGGGAAAGCTTGGAGAAGTAAAACCTGACTATTACAACTTTGGCATTCAAGTGCCTTTCAAATAATCAAAATTGAAATGAAATAAATATACAAAATTAAAGCCAATTAAGAAAAAATAGATAAATGAATGAAATGAATAATAAATAAAAATATTCAAGAGGCATGCAATTAAACACATAAAGTCACATAAGGCACGTAGGGTCAAATAAAGTGAGAAATGAGGGATAGGGTGTACCTCCCTTGAGTTAGATCCCTAATGAAGTGAAATCACCTATTTACCCTGCAAAATAAAAGAAAGGGTCAAGGCATCACAAATAACTATGAAATTGAACCATTAAAAAACATTTAAACGACCAAACAATCCATGTTCACTAAATAAAGACCCAATTGGAAGCATTAACCAAACATTCAAGTCCAATTAAAACACTTTAGAAACCTAAAAGGTCCATAAGTGATGAAAAGGTCAAGTAATGGTTCAACTTGCAATTACTCTAGGACCTAATTGCAAGAGATCAACACATAATTGGGCCTTTGTCGCATTGACCAAAAACCAAGGGGTTGAAATGCAATCTATTAGAACATTTTTTATGCAAAACTTCATGCAAAAGGCTACGGAGAAAGCTTCTACTTCCAAAGTGAACACCTACTGCATTTCCATTTTACAAGCGGACGTTTATCCAAGCTTTAAACTAAGCATCAAAGCAAATACCTTGCACATCCAACAAAACGAAAACAAAGCAGGAAACTATGCCAATTGTTATGAAACTTTCATGGAAGCTTGAAAAAGGTAAACTTTCTACAATAAAGGCTTTCGGCAACTCCTGAAACTTTCTGCAATTTCTTGCCTTCAACTATGCAGGAAGACAGCCGTGAATCATGAACTCAAATGGAAAATGTAAGTCTACCAACTAATTCTACAGGACCCAACCCAACACAAATCATGCAATAAGAACTTTCGGCAAGCTAAAATTGTTTCCATTCTGCTGTTTTTTTTTTGTAATTTTTATGCGCAAACTTCTACAACTTTCGGCAATCGGAAATTTGTTTTCAGCACGCATTTGATCCTGACTCAAGTGTTTTTTTTTGGACCCCAAACATGTAAAACTCAACACCAGCGATTCAACTTTCTCTTCACAAGATTAAGCATGCAACTTAAGTGCAAAAACTCAATGAGCAGCCATGGAAAAGGAAACAGCACAGAAGAATGCAGCAGCTTTTGCCGTATACATTTGGGCATGACTACCATTCATCCGTAACTTCCTTTCCATTTCATCAAGCAAACAAGTTCACTAACTACCAGGATTATCGACTCAATCAAACACGAATTTTTTGTTGCAAGATTAAAGTGGAAAATCTGGTTTGACCGATAACAAAAGAAAGAAAGGAAAATGCAGCAAGAGATTCTGCAACAAAACAAGCAAGCTGCTGCGTTTTTGTTTCACTTGGCCGAGACATGTCTATGCAAAGCAACCCAAGAAAATTCCAATGAATTTGGTCATTCACAAGTTCAACTGGATATGAAAATGAAATGCAGCAAAGATGCTAGGGAAGGGACTTGCGGTGAACATACACACAGTATGTCAATGAAATACAAGAACAAGGAATAGACTTTGGTCTGTGAAATGCAAGTGAACACATGTAAACATCAGACTGTCTCTCGTCCTTCGACCACATTCGCTGGTTCTGAGTTTCATAATTTTCAGGTCAAAGAGACTCAAACAAACACCAAACTTTACTCTAGCAATCAAGACACCCCACAATAATTCAACATCCAAGCATGAATAAGAACCCAGAATTTCTGGTTACACCGAACAGATGTTATATGGAATGGGAGGAGTTGAAGACTACCTGTTTACTGCCTTTGGGCTCGAAACTCCCACCTGGGTTCGATGAAGATATCACTGTAGATTCTGATGAAGAAATTTTCCTGGGTTTTCAGCCTTGCCCTTGTTCTTTCTCGGATCTATTGGCTCCTCCCTCTCCCATGGCTTTTCTTTTCCTTTTCTCCCCGCGACTGAAACCCTTTTCTCCCTTCTTTCTTGTTCCCCGCAGATCCTTTCTCAATCTCCTATCTCTCTTTCTTCCTCTCTTTTCCAGCCACCCTACCGCCCTTTCCTTTCCCTTGTTTCGTTCCTTCCTACTGCCCAGCCAAAGCTCTCCCTGTATCTCTCTCTTGGTTCCTTTTTCTTTTTCCAGCTCCCTCTTGCTCTCCAAGCCAATCCGTAGCTTCCCTGGCTTTCTTTTCTCTGCCTCAGCTCTCTCTATCTCTCACTCTCACCAAGTTCTCTTCCTCTAAACCTAGCAGCCGCCCTCTCTTTTTCTCTCCTTTTTCTGTTCTTCTGTTTCTCTTGCCTTTTCTTAGCCGTCCTCTCTCCTCTCTGGTTTCTTTGTTCATACCCTAGCCGCCAACTCTCTTGATTCATTAGCCATCCGTCCTCTCTCTTAGCTCACACAAAACCCTCCTGTTCATTCCTCTCTCCGCCGTCATTCCTTCTATTTTTGCTCCACTCTAGAAACCCTTATCTGGATGGTCACAAACCACCCCAGCTCAATGCCTCTTCCTTGGCCATCCAATGGCCATCTTGCATGAAACAAATTTTTTTTTTCTTTTCATTTAATTAATAATAAACAAAATATAAAGAAAAATAACAACTTAAGTAAAATTGAATAAAATGAGCGAAACTAGGCATAAAAAGATAAAAATGAAATGCTAATTTTTCTTTCTCTTTTTCTCTTCTTTCTTTTCTAATTAAATAACAATAAACTTGAATCTAAAATAACTAAAGCATATTTTTTGTGAATGATTTTTCTTTTTTTTTCGATAAATTCTATTCTAAAATGACTTAAAAATAAAAATAAAAGACTAAAAGTAAATAAAAACTAATAAAAAAAAATAAAAATAATAGTAAACAAAAATATCCTAAAAATTTGGTGTCTACAGTTTGCCCCTCTTTGTCTGAATTTTGGAAAAGTTTGAGACAAAGAAGTAGACACCAAATACTCACCTGCGTTATTCGGCTGCGAACGTCTCGAACGATGGACGCTTTAGAAATGGGGACTGACCCTTTTGACAAAATTTTAAAATGGGATTGACCCAGACAAGAAATTTAAAATGGGACTGACCCGAACCAGAAATTTAAAATGGGACTGATCCAAACGAGAAATTTAAAATCGGGACTGACCCGAAACAGGAAATTTAAAATCGGGACTGACTCGAACAGGAAATTTAAAATCGGTACTGACCCGAACAAAAAATTTAAACGGGACTGACCCGAGACAGGAAATTTAAAATCGAGACTGACCCGAGACAGGAAATTTAAAATCGGGCGAAACAGGAAATTTAAACGGAATGCACACTAGTGGGACTGACCCATGTTTAGCGGCAGTGAAAATAAAATGCTCACTAGTGGGACTGACCCACGGCTAGTGGTGATGCAAAATGAAATGCTCTGACAATCGGTCAGTGGGATTAAACCCGAGCCTGCCGTGATGAAACTTGATTTGATTTTTTATTTTGATTATTATTATTATTATTTTTATTTTGAGTTTTTTTTCATTTTTTGATTTTTTTTGACTTTTTTGACATTTTGACATTTTTTATTTTTTTGATTTTTTGATTTTTGACTTTTTGATTTTTGAGAAACTTTCCAAAAATAGTTTGTCCCAGTATGATGAATTGGTCAGTGAGATTAAACCCCGAACCTGCCTTGGTTGCACAAAATCCAGACCCAACGGGATGTTGGCGGCACAAAGTCCAGGCCCAACGTGATCTTTGTGATGTTGGCGGCACAAAATCCAGACCCAACGGGATGTTGGAGGCACAAAATCCAGGCAGCACAAAATCCAGGGCCAATGTGATATTTGTGATGTTGGTAGCACAAAATCCAAGCCCAACGCGATATTGGCGGCACAGAGTCCAGGTCCAACGTGATTTTTGTGAATGGTCAGTGGAATAAGACCCAATCCTGCCGTCCAATTGATTAAGTGTGATTATCAAGAAAGGGGGGGGATAGAAGGGTGCGCGGCGTACGCTGAAACTTCGCCCACAAGAAATTAAATTTGATTTTTTTTATTTTTGATTTATTTTTGAGATTTATTTTTGTTTATTTTTGTTGTTTTTGTTTTTTTATTTTTGTTTTATTTTTGATTTTTTGTTTGAGAGAATCTTTTTAAAAAATAACTTGCCATAGTGTAGGGTCTTTTTCCCTTCTTTCTTCTCTTTCTTCGGTATCGGCCTTCCATATCACCAGATGCATTTTCGGCAACTTCAGCCATAAATACCTGCAAAGGGGGCTTAACAAAGTACAACATGCACTTAACTTCCTTATTTTTTTGAAAATTAATGCAACTATTACTCATGAAAAGAGCAGCGTGATTGACTTGAAAGTATATTATTTGATTCTTGGATGAAATCCTTAGAGGTATTACAAAAATTTTTGCTCCAGCATAGGCTTATTTTGCGAAATCTCACAAACAAAAATTTGCCCTAGTATGTGCCCATTTTGCAAAATCTCTCAAATGGAAATTTGTCCCAGTATGGGACCATTTAATTGCAAATATTTGTTTGGATGGCTCTCCATTTATTTGAACAAAGTAAGAAACTATGCTTCCTAATAGAAAATTTCATGATGAATTTCTCAAAATAATACCAAATTACAAGTGATTCCTTCCTCACTTTAGCATTGATCCTTAGGGTAATGGGTCACCACTTCTTGTTAGCTCATCTCTCAGGACCAATCAAGTGGGTATTATTTCTAATTTTGAGGTGACTAAGGAAAATGGAAGGTTAGGATCTGTCTTATTCTTGTGCCCAATGGTATGTAATCCATTCAATATCACATCTTAGTGAAAGCAAATAGTTTGTCATCCCTATTTCTTAAGAAAATTTAGTCACATATAAGCTTTTAGGCTTGTAACGTGTGGGCAGAAACGATAGCTAAACATGTGGAAACAGGTTATAGCCTTAAAACCACAAATGATTGATGGATTTCTTATGAGCATAATCCTCACTTTGGGTTGTCATGAGGGATAAGTCAACGATGGACTTTATGTGCTTGTAATGCGGCTTGAAAACGATAGTTTAAAGCATAAGACTTGCAAGGACATTGCACCGTAGATCGCATTTTTCCAAAAATTGCCCCAATTTTGGACTCAAAGATCTCGACCTTTGTTTGACTTTTATCACTCAACAGGGACTTCAGCATCGAATCTTTTTGCATTTCTTTTGCATTTATCTCGCTCGCTTTTCCTTTTTCTTTTTTTCAAAAATGCCCTTGCCGGTTTTCACATGAAGAGCAGTGTCAACCTCACACCTAATCAATTCAAATTCCTTGGCATCAGTATATGAGCATCACTTGCCAATTAGGAAATTTCTCGACAGAGATATTGGAAAGAACAGAGATCAGGACTTTTGGCTTTTGTAATGGGGTCTGGTGGGGTGCTTAGAGAAGTTAAGGCTTGAAAGCAGATCTTTCAAAGCGGTTTAAATGTGAGAACCCGTATTTTTTTTCCCATTTTCTAGGTTTTATTATTTTCCGTGGCTTGTTTTCCGCATTTTCGTGATTAGAAAAAAATTGCTAGATGAATTTAAGGAGCAGATATAATTTTTAGATGATTTTTCTAGTATCGAATAGGTTTTGAGAATTAAGAGCGTATACTGGACGTGGGACCCACTAGTGCGAAAAATTCGGAAAAATTCGGCCAACTAGGTTAAGTTTTGGATACTGGAATTAATTTACCGGGTGTTAAGAGATAAGTAGAGGTTGCAATTTGGATTGATATGAGAGAGACAAGTTAGGTAGATATTTAATAAAAAGTGACAAGTGTCACCATTTGAGTGGTCTACCTTTAAGACCACTATTCATGGTCTTACCAATTGACTAATTAAATCAAAAAACAACCAAAAATTCTTCATTTCTTCTCCCTTGTTGGCCAGCCCTCTCTCTCAAAAAGAAAGGAAGAAACTCTTCAAGTTTTGCTTCCATTTTGCTCCAAATCATCAAAACCAACCATTGAAACTTGAACTTACTCCATAAAACCTCTTCAATTAGTGTTAGTAAGTTGATTGGTGGAGTGATTTGGAAAGCTAGGAGGACCTATAGCTCTCTCTCTCTCTCTTGTTTTTAAGGTAAGTTGTGAAGAACCACCCTCCTCCTTTAATTGATGCTTAAATCATGCTTAGTGGGAGTATAAGATACAAGTTTATGGATTATTTCTTGATTTGTGGTTGAAATGATGAAATTTTATTATTTTTGGGGAGTTTTCTGTTTTAATATAAGCATGATTGTGTGGCTATGTATGATGATTGGAAATGATGTTTAAGGCATCTAGAAGGTGGAAAAAGTGATTAATTGCAACCAATTTCTGTTTTGGAAGAAAATTGAAAAACCTAGGGTTCATGAAGGAACATTCTGCCCGAATTTATAGCTCCTAGTTAGAGGCCGAATTGGCCTTAGCTTAAAACATGAAAGTTGTAGGAAATGACATTTAAGAGGTGCCAACAAAATTTCAGGTCAATCGGAGTAGCGTAGAGTGAGAAAAGTCGAAATTACTATTGCTGTTCTGGTTTTACCCGAATGTAAGAATTGTGCATGTAATTGGTTGTTTTGGCTGGAATTGCTTCCGAATTGGTTGTTGAGACCTTTTGATGAAATTTATCCCTGTTTCTTAGCTTTCAGCTGGTTTTGGAATTTCTTGATTTGGACTTGGAGAGCCTGAGTTATGATGTTTCCGCTAGAATGCATTTTGGTGAATCTGTTTTACGTTTTTGATGTAGTATCTTGCATTTTTGACCTGTTTGCACTCAAAACTGGGTTGAGTGACCTTCTGTGATGTTGTAGCCCTGACTTTTAGCTTCGAGATGGTGGGTCTTGTACCCTCATCCGATAATCATAGTGAAATCGGTGCCATTACCGCAAAACGAGGACAAAAACTGTTTTTTTTCAAGACCAAAGCTAATTGCATTTTCGAATTTTCTGGTTTCCTTTAATGTTTGTGTATGCTTAGGGAACCTGTGAGAACCCGTAAAAACCCTAATATTTTCCTAGGGTTTATTTCCCCTTTAATTGCGTAATTTTTTGCATTTTCTGGCTTAGAAATATTTTCTGAGCAATTATAGTTTTAAGATGATTTTTCTAGTATTGGAGAGTTTTTAGAAAATTAAGGATAAATAGTGGACGTGGGACCCACTAGTGCGAAAAGTTCGGAAAAATTCGGCCAATAAGGTTAAGTTTCGGATACTGTGTAAAATTTATCGGGTGTTAAGGGATAAGTAGAGTATATGAAGTGATTGATGTGAGAGAGAAAAGAATGATAAGATTGCATTTAATAGAGTGACACATGTCACTTTCTTATTGGATACCTTTTATGAAACACTATTCACCTTTTGACATTTTTTTTGACTTTTGACCCAACTAAGTAAATATCCAAAAATTCACCAAAAATCACCATTTTTCTTCTTTTGTTGGCCGGCTCTCCTTAGCTCAAGAAGGAAGGGAACTTCTCCATTTTTGCAAGCTTCCATTTGGTCCAATCTACCACAAACCAAAGCTTAGAGTTGATTTCACTCCATAAAAACTTTCCTTCTAGTGTTAGTAAGTAGTTTGGTGAGATTTGTTTGAAGGCCTAAGGTGGTCAACATCCCTCTCTCTCTTGGTTCTTGGTAAGTGAAGCTTGAAACACCCTACTATCTCTAATGATGCTTATTTTGTGCTTAATGGAGGCATGAGAGGAGTAATATGTGATTTGTTTCTTGATTGGGTTTGTTTTGGTGAAGTTTTCATTTTATTGAGAATTTTTCTGGTTTAATATGAAATGAAGGTTGTGGCTTTGCATGATGAATGGTAATGGTTGATAATGACTCTATGAGGTGTATTGGATAGGAAAATGCAACTAATTTTGGATTTGGATGGAAAATTGGAAAGTTAGGGTTCTTGAAGCCCCAATTCTGTCCGGTTTTATATCACTGTGTTAGAGGCCGAATTTGACTTTTCTCAAAACATGAAAGTTGTAGGTATTGATGAGGTTGATGTGCCTGCAAAATTTCAGGTCATTTGGATTAATTTGGAATGAGATATGACGAAATTACTGTAGCTGTTCTGCTTTGGACAGAATGCGAAAACTGCGATAGTAATTGGCCATTTTGACTGGTATTGGTTTAGATTTTGGAGTTGGTGTCTTCTGATGAAATGTAGTTGGATGACTTAGCTAACTTATGCCTTTGGAATTTCGGCATTTGGACTTGTATGGACTGAGATATACCGATTACAGTTTTTTGTGTTTTGCGAACCTGTTTTAGGAATTCTGGGTTAGTATTTGGCATTTTCGACCTAGTTAAGCTAGGAACTGGATTGAGTGACCTTCTACATTGTTGTAGCCCTGTTCCATAGCTTCGAAACGGTGGGTCTTACACCCCCAACCGATATTTGTAGTGAGAGTTGTACCATTACCGCATTATGACGGCAAAACCAATTTTCTTATTAAGGCTTAAGTTAAAGCCCTTTCTTAATTTCTGGTTTACTATCATGCTTATTTGTGCATACGAAACCCTATTGGGGTTGTGTTAAGCATTGCTATACGACTCGTTATCGAGTCTCATTGCATTTGTTGCGTGATTCTAGGGCGTGACGGTAGTTCACGGCGGATTGGTGACCACGGTGTATGAAACACCACTTTCTCGCTTGGTGAGTATACTACTCACTTACTTGCTATAATGTGGCTTTGTGCTATGTGTATTTGATGCCTTGAAGGCTTAATTGGTTATTGAAAGTGATTGAGGTGAGGGTGTACTTGACCGCTCTCACCCCTTGTGATTTTCTTCATAGCTATCTACTGTTCCACTGAAATACTGCATTTGTTATATGAGATACTGAATTCCATGCATGGAAACTGAATTGGGTTGTTTGGACGGTTGTCCTACTACTTTACTGTATCACTGAGCTCAACCCCGTTTGGTAGTCAATTGAATCGAGCCGGCGAGGGCTTGGTCGTGAAGATTGAATTGCCACGGGGACTGTACTGGGGAACCTTGTGGTAATGAGACCCTTGGTTCCGGTAAACTCGAGTATTACCAAAAATATTACTGAATGGAGTGCGGGCCCGGTTGGGGTATGATAGGTGGAAGGAATGGGAGTAAAGTGTGGTCTACGGTTTGGTACTTTTAACATTGACGGAGGGTCAATGGGGTTGGATCAAGATTACAAGCGTGGAATTGGGCTCTTGAGAGCCGACCGTATCCTTTTACCGTTTTGCTTCATTGCTTATTTGTGCACTTTAAATGAAGGTTCATTCTTATATGACATTGATTGCTTATTGGGTGGTATACCACTGGGCTTTGGCTCATTCCGTGTTATTTGTTTTCCTTACAGGGATATAATTGCTTTTGAAAATGGACTGGATAGTCAATTGCCATACTGAGCTTGTAAATGTCTTTTGTATAGCTCTTGAAGTGAAACCCTAATGTATAACGGGTTCATTTCCTTTTGATAGGCAAATCGAATGTGTACTCCTTAATGAATAGTTTTGGCATGCCATTGTGGTTGTAAATGTTGATTTCCATTGTACATATATGCTTGGCTATGGTTTAGATAAATTTCGGCTTCGGCTTCGGTTTTCGTTTTATTTTATTTTATTTTATTTTGTGTTTTGACTTGTTTGCGCGCGATGTTATGTTCCGGAACGTTTTAGATTGACGTAAACCGTACCGTTAGTCCTGGCGAGAGCTGGGCAGGCAGTCCGCTAACCCCTTTGGTTCGCCTTAGGGGAAGGTGGGGCTGTCACAGAACCCTGTTTTGGTAGTATATAGAATTGGTTTATGACTTGTAATCGAGTCTTATTGTGTTCATTTGAATAGTTTAGGGCTTGACTTTCATATTCGGTTATTTCCTAGCTAAATTTTGTACTTGAATGCCATTAAGCCTAGTGAACGGCTTTTGGGAATGAGATTATTTTTGTACAAGATGTTGGGACTGATTTGAGGAAATAATGAAACCATGATGGCTGGAAAATAGGTAAACACAAGGGATATGCTGCCGAAATTTTACTTGAAGGCTAGTTGGATTTACTTGTGTTTTGAGCGAAGGGCTTTTGGGTTGTTTGAGCCTAGGTCTTCATGTTACCTTTTCGTTCCAAAAATCATGTTTTGCACCCTTGCTTTAGTAAATTTGGCGAGGCATACGACTGGTAGTCGAGCCTCACATGTGCATTCTGTATACTCAATTTTGAAAATGGAACATTCAATTGTTTTCCTTGGATTATTTTAGGGTTTATTGGTGATTAAAGCTCTCTTTTGGGAGGTATCTGCACTGACCCTGGTGAGTGTACTACTCACTTGTGTGTTAATATATGGCTTTGAATGTAAATTGCTTGAAGTGAATTGAATGTGACTTGATTGCAGTGAAAGTGTACTTTATCACTCTCACTTATATGCCTTGTATCATTGTTGTCATGTTATTGGAATGTTACATGAAATGTTACATGAAACGAAAGTACTCGACTTGGTGTCGATTGGATGAGTATCCAACGACTACAAATGTTATCAATGAGCTCAACCCCATTGGTAGTTGATTGAATCGAGCCGGCGAGGGCTTGGTCGTGCCAATTAATGAACCTTGGGTAAAGTTATATGGAATCTTGTAGTATGCGAGACTCTCGATTCCGGTATACTCGAGTAATACCAAAGTGCAAGTGTTTGGAGTTCGGGCCCGGTAGGGGGATGTTAGGTGGAAGGAGTGGAGGTAAAGTGGAGTCTACGGTTGGTTACTTTTGAACATTGACGGAGGGTCAATGACGTCCGATCAAGGAATGTAAACGAGGAAAGGGCTCTTGAGAGCTATCTGTATCCTTTTCTCACCATATTTTTCGTGTGCCTTTGTTTATTTTTATTATTTTGATTGAAAGCTTGATGCTTATATGCACTTGGTTGCGTAAGTGATAGTATCTCACTGGGCAATTAGCTCACACCGTTCCTTTTGTTTTCCTTACAGGAATATGACTCGTTTTGGAATGAATCTTGATAGATGATTGCCGAATGAACTAGATGTATATCTCTTTTGTATTGTATATGAAGTGAAACCCTAAATGTATCTTTAGGGTCGTTTTCACTTTCAATTTGGCAAACCGTGTATATATTAACTTTTGAAAACTTTTGTATGTCACTTTGGATTGTAATTGCTAACGTTCAAGATATGAATGTTTGTTTGATATTTGATTGCGTTCTGACGGGTCGGTTACTATTCATGGTCGACTCCGAATTTCATTTTTTTTATTTTGGGTTATTTTGCCCTTTTGCCTTGTTTACGCGCGTTATAAGTTCCGGAACGCAATAGATCGCTCTGAACTGCACCGTTAGTCCTGGCGAGAGTTGGGCAGGCAGTCCGCTAACCCCTTTGGTTCGCCTTAGGGGAAAGTGGGGCTGTCACATTAAAAGGATCTGACATCGCATTATTGTATCAACCCTCTTTTAGGGTTAAATCATAACTTGCCCCAATTTATTCTCAATTGAGGCTCTTTTCTCTTTCATTTTGTTCTCTTTTTCGGCCTTCTGCCATTCTTTTGAACTTTTCCAAAATTTTGCCCAGTTTATATTCAATTGGGGTTCTCTTTTCTTTTTTTCTTTTGATTTTGTTTTTGTTTTATCACTTTTCACCTCTTGGGACTTTTCTTTCTTTTTCAACTCAAACTTGCCCCAGTGTGGGGTTTGCGATTCTCAGGGGTTGCCAAATGAAATATTTTATTCTGAAGGCTCAAAAGAGATAACTAGGGATAGAATGTTTGACTGAAAAAGAAGAGGGCCTGACTTTTCATTCCGTTCCTTACATTAACTCTGAAAGGAAACTTTTATTAATGCGAAATTTTTTGCATGCATCTGAATTAATTCACTGAGTATGACTCTCGTTCATCCATATCTGTGAAGCATAGGTGATTTTCCGGACACTGCTCCTTCTTTTTTTCAAAATTGAAACCCAGATATTGATGGTAGGATCAGATTTTTCCATTTAGGGTTCTCTCTTTTGGTTCAGCATTTTTGCCTTTCCCTTTCTTTTGGAAAATTTTCCAATCTCCTTCCCCAATGTGGGGTGCGATCATAGGTACTTTGAAAAGAACCACCCATTTTAGCTCAAACAAGGATGCAATGGATAAATAGTGTTTAGGTTGTAGAAACGATGGCCAAAGCATCATTCTTATGCTTCATGGCAACCAAAATAACGAAATGCTCATTAAAAATCCACTCCCTTTTTGATATCTAAGAATTTTCCAATGTAGAGTAGTGATCATTAAGGCTCTTATTTGAAACGAAATTATTCTTTCAAAAGCTCAAATAGGAGAGCAAATGATTAAATCTGTATGGGTAGAGAAACGAATGCTTGAAGTATAATTCAAAATTTTCAAAACAAACAAGAATAATGCACATTTTTGCTTTCACTTAGATGTGAATTGAATATAATTAGACACAGTGGACACTTTCAAGCAAAGATTGTCCCAATTTGCAATTTATTAATCAATGTGACTGATTTTTTTTTTTTGGTTAATAGAAATGGGCAAAAATATGAATTGTACAGTGAAGGAGAAAAGGTATCTCATTGAGTCTTTCGAGTGACCGTTCACCCTTTTTTTTTTTTTTCTCTGAGCACTCTTATTGCATAGCTCAAATCACCAATCGAGTGTACGTAAGGATTTTAGAAAGCATACACTTGTAAATTTTCAGGCAGGAGGTTGAAAAAAATCTCAATTTAGTTTTATTTCTCAAAATTCATCATGAAATCTCCGATGAGCAAAAGAATGGCATATACATGAATACATACAAAACAATAATTGTCCAAAAACTTTATTACTGAAAAAGTTTAAAACAAAATTTCTCGTTCAATTATAATACAAATAAGAAGAGAAAACTTCTAAAAAGCTCCTCATATATACACTTTTTGTCTTCCTTTCTTTTGGAACAAAAATGTATTAACAAATCAAATAAACAGAATTTTCCTTTGAAAAACAATTATGAAATCTCTCAGAGACTTTAGCCTAGAGCTTTCAGATGGATCTTTTATGTTTTCATTGTAGGATCTGCCCAAGAATCAAATAATACTTGTAATTATCAGAATTGTTATCAGATATAGAAAAATATTCTTTACCTTATTGAAGCATTTTTATGAATGCAGGGGAGGGGGAAAAACAAAAGAAAAAATACCCCGAGTTAGTAAGCAAAATTATAAAATCGGTATGCATGTCCTATGGGAGAGCCCTTTTATGCCAAGGGTAGGCCTAGCATGAAAATGCAATCCTCTAGGGTAGGCACCATACAATACCTGATGAATCCGATCAACTGATTGAATGAAAAATGATTTGAAAAAATTTGGCCAATTGGAGTGAGAAGAGACATTTGTCCTAAAAAATGAGGATGAAGTCCGAATGGATTGCCTGCTTTGATCAACACATAAAATGACGTGTAAAAGAGTTTGCAATGTCTCGATTAATTTATTCAGTGAACCTTAGACTTAAACCCTAAAGGGGAAAAAACAGGTCAAATGGATAGGATAAAATTGATGATTTATTCAAAACCGACCGAATTGCACTAAAAATAGGTAGACTGGTCAACTGAATTGAATGAAATTGATGATCTCTTCAAAATCGATTCGATTGCCCTAAAATGAGTAAATTGGCCAAATGAATGAAATGGAGTTAATGATTTATTCAAAAATGATTAGATTGTCCTAAATTTGAATGAATTGACAAAATGGATTGGATGAAATTGATGAATAAAATGGTCCAATGGATTGAATGAAATTGATGGTTTATTCAAAAATGGATCGAATTGTCTATCCATTGGTAGTTTCAAGAAAATCATTGCAATGCATTAGTCTATGAGCCTCCTAAAATCAAAATTTGGCCTCAATACATTTATCGTCTTAACAATGAGGAATTATTTGTGAATTTCTTCAAGTCAATGTCCTTTAAGCAAGGGATTTCTTACCAATTTTGTTTAAAATGGCCAAAAGATGATTGTTAGATGCTCATATTCTAATGTGCAAAAAATTGCCTTGCTTTTTTCGAAAAGATCGGATCCTACCTTACCTCATGCACTACCCCTTTGGATGGTACAAAAAATATAAACGTGCAAGTCTCATTGGATTATATATCCGAGACACAGGGCGGTTTATTCCTAGCACGGGATCTCCCAAATGGCATTCCCTTTCTAGGGTTTATGCATGATGCCAGTTTATTAAAGCGACTAAATATACAATACACAAATGAAACGTGCCCTAAAGGAACCCCCTTTTGTATGCTGGGGTGAGCCAAAAATGATATGTTATTATGCTACCAATGCAAAGCAATGGATTTAAACGTGTCCAATCAAATAGGGTAGGCTCCTAGAGAGTACCATGCCAGGACTCTTATTTTCTAGGGTTTATGAATGCAATGAAAACAAAAATCAAGAAAAGTTAGTTTAATCAGATAAATACACATAACGCATTGTAGCAAAGTAGTACAAAGAGATAAAGCAATAAAAGAAATAGAGGGGTCGGATCCCTCCCCTCGTGAATAGTGTTCCTAATTTAGGGTAAGGTCGACTCTACCCTAGGTAATTCTAATATGGATGCATGAGGTATTGGCTCACTAATGCATCTAGACTCGATAAGGCTTCGGCTCCCAAGCCTTCAGACCTAAAGGCGAAGGGTCATCACTCCCAGAGCCTTCGGTCGGTGGCTCGAGTGATCCCTTAGGCATCGCTATGGGCGCAGTGCACACCATCCGCCTACCTAAGGAAATCGATTCTAATCCTACAGGGAGATGTGGGATAGCGCCCACGATAAAGAGGAAAAATAGGGTAAATAAAACTATACATGCATGTATGAAGTGCTCCGTTTGGAGGGGAGGGATCGAGAACCAACGCGAGACTCTAGGGTAATATTCCCCTACCCAAATGCAATGCAAAGCGCGAGATCACATAAATAAACCATTCATTCATTACATTCAAGGTGTACGAGAAATGATTACGCACGCGATAGATGCAAAAAATCCTAAAAAAGGAAAAATGCAACCCTAAACCTCCAAATGTGATATATAAAAAGGTTAAAAGAAGAAAAAGGTTGACTAAATTGAATGCTCGGACCCTCTAAGTCCCCAGTGGAGTCGCCAACTGTCGCGCCCCATTTTTTGATAAGAAAAATAAAAGATGAGTTTAGAAAAAAATGGCTTTTGATTCAATTTTTTTTGATTGGAAAATGAATTTTTGATTAAAAAAGAAAATAAAAAAACATAGGTCTAAATGGGAATTGAAAATGCGACGATTTGACCCAAAATATAGTTTAAAAAGGGTTTTTGAATAAAAAAATCGGAGTCGCCACTTGGTATAGAGTTAAGGTGTACCAAGTCAACTAAAAATGAATTTTAAAAGAAAAGTAAAAAAACCCTTTTTAAACGACTCCAAGTTTGAAGAAAGGAAGGCGAGGATAAGAATCCAAAACACTCTTTCAACCTAGCCAAGGCTAGTTACGCGATTTAGTCAAAGATGTTCTTAATTTAACCTAAAAATTTATCACATTTGGATATACTATATGGATGCAAACCCTAGACCTAAGAGAGTATCGGGGGGGTTAAAATTTCTCTTCAAAGCTCAATTGGTGCCAATCACATTAATTGTGATGCCCAATGCGGACTCTTTGGAGAGGTCACGAATAATGCAAAAATATGAGACTCTAAGAAAAGAAAAGAAAAATACAAATAATCATAATTATACAAATATACATGTCCTAAAGGAATGCATCATAACGGGTGCGGGGACCTAATGTTCGTGACTTCAATGTTCCCTTTAATAGAAGGAATATGAGCGTGCTAAGGTTAGAAAGCCAAACTCGTCCATATCCCATATCCAAGGGGTTTTCCTATCTGTGACGCCCCACATCTCCCTAAGGCGGACCAAAGGGTATCCGCGGACGCCTGCCCAGCTCACGCCAGGACTCAAGCGATTCCATTCAATTTAAAATCAAACTAAACACTTCGATGAGAGCAACACGAATACAATAATGCGGAAGCGTTCAAGCTTAACAAGTCACTTAATGTATCACCAATACATCGGGTAATCATGAAACGACTTAAATTCAAAGTACACATCAGGGCCCAAACTTTTCAAGTTTACAATTTCCAAAAGTACAACCCAAACCAGGGCCTAGTCAAAATTTATAACAGGAGTCTTAACAAAATTACAACGGATGGTTTCTCCATATTTCTCCAAAAGTCGGTCCTGTTAAGGAAAACAAAACTATAGGGTGAGCTAACGCTCGTGAGGCCAAGAACACACATGCAAGCACTTAGTCAAATAACAATCCCAAATTTAATAAATAAAGCCATGTCTTTTCAATAATCAACCAATCAAACATGAAAGGTAATCAGAAACAATTCAAGGATATAGTAGCTCTCAGGAGTTAAGTTCCACTCGATCTGCCGTTGTCATTCGTATACCTTCCCGCATTGACCCTCCTGTCAACCGGGTCGGTATTTCCATTTCCGTAGATCACCACTTACTTTCCTCCGTCCACCGTACACCCCAAGGGCCCACAAGTCTATTATTGGGCGATACTCTACGAGTATGCCAAGCAAGACCTCTTATTAGGTCGAGCTTATGTGTATCTCATGGCTCGCCCCAGTCCCCGACCAAGCCCATTACCGGCTCGAGTCTAAGGTTGGCCTATGAGTTTGGGCGTCCCCCATTCATTTGAAGGTCGAGGAGGTTCACTCCAACGACACAAGCATTCATGACATAACATTGCATTTCATTCATTCATTCAATACATTCCATTCATTCATTTGAAATTAGAACGAGTGCGATAAAGTACGCACCCGCCCTTATTTTTAAAACTTTCAACAAATACCACAATCAAACAAGTATCAAAATTCACACACTTGACACTCACCGAGCAATTCAATAAGAATTATTTTCTGGGAGTTCAAGTGTCCGCGGTGAGATCCTCTTGAAGGTCTCCTTGCGCGCCTGGCAATTTAATAGCGAATAATCATACAATTAACCCACTTATCAAGAAGATTGTACATTAGTACAATCTAAGGATTATTTCGCAAAAAGGAACCTCAATTACACGTAAATCGAGGTTCAACTTGCCTTTTATTATGTACAATAATATTTGAGTTTTTATCTTGAAAATCGTAAGCAAAACGTTTAAGAATATCCAAAGAACAAAGAGTTTTTGAAAAACTCTATTTCTTTGGAATTGGAAAATTTTTCAGTTTTATGATGAATCTTTGAAAAATCATAACTCGCTCGGTATAAGTCAAGAATTGGAAAACTTTATACCGTTGGAAACCTCTTAGAGAGTACTATAAGTTCCTAGAAGACACTTTTCCATGAATCGAAGTGAAAAGTTGTCAAAAATGAGCTTGAAGACGCAGGGTTGGTTTTCATGGCAGAATTAAGTTGGATTTCGGCCAACTTTGGAAATTCGGCACGATTCACACGTTGCAAACCGGCCTCTGAAATTTTCAGCTCAATTAGTGTTGCAAGTGAAGTTTATAACAAAACAAGCAGATCAAGAATCGGAGTTTCGAGTACCGAGATACGGTAGTTCAAAGTTGAGCAAATTCAAGACTGGATGAGAATTTTCCAGATTTGAACCTCTAACTTTAGTAATTTAATTGGGTATCGAAACGAACTCGAATTGGTACCAAAATTGGCAGTATTCCAATACTATATGGAAAGTATCTCTCTATCGAATTTCGAGGAAAAATACCTTCGGCAAGGTAGTTAATTAGCCCACCAAAGTTCAAGAAAAATCCTAAGGCAATCTGCCTTTGACTTGCATTTCCCAATTTCCAATCGTCTAACCAAGAAAGTTATCCAACCATGGTTCATTTGTGAAATAAGGGTCTAAGATACACCCATAATATCTTTGGTAAGTGTTTAATATCAAAAACATCAACTAACAAGTTCACTCCAAGATTTGGTTCCAAACCAGTCCAAACATTAGGGTTTTCCAAAACAGAGCAGTCCACTTGTTTCAGTCACAAATCAGTCAATATAGCTCGAAATCGAGCATGGCTTACGCTGTTGGAAAATACATTCATAGGACTAAAATATCACAGAAGAAATTATTTCCAAATTCGGGACCCAACTGGTTCAAATTCGGGCATCAAGTTGCTGCCTGACCACTTCATTCCAGACGAACAGAGCAACAGGACAGCGAACTTAAAACATTTGGTTCGGCTAGCTCACAAAGAATCAGAACGTGCATTTTATACCAAATTAAAGCTAGGAATGTCTAGTTTCAAACTCCACCGACGGCACATGATTTCGACATCCGAGGACAGAGTTATAGCCAAAATACTACTGCTGGTCGGAGTCATACGCGAATCAGTTTCCAGATTTGCTGGTTTCTAAAAAAAATTCATTTGCCCATTCAAACCTCGTTATTTTTCAATGAAATTTTCCACACCTCTAATACATCATATAAGCATCCAGTTCAAGCCATTAGTTCATTAAAAACTGGCCTTAAAATGGCCGAATAAAACAGGGGTAGAATCGGAAGTTTTTGCTTCTTGCACCCAATGAAGTTCCTACTAATTACCCACCACTAATGCATCATTATAATCACTAAACCAATAATATAATCACCATTAATTATCACATCAGCAACAACAACCCAAGTGTGGGAATTCCAAGAGCCCACAATCACATTTTTACACCATAATCAAGTAACTAAGTGCATGCATGAGCTTAATCTTGCCATATAATCTCCAAAAGATAAAAATCCATGGGTTGATCATTACCTACTCCTTTGGTTTGCAAGGTCAGAATTTTCGGCCCTCTTGAAGCTCCAAGAAACCGTGAAAGCTCCCCTCTTCCTTAGCTAGATATAGTCTCCAAGTGGTTTGCTAAGTGGTCTCCAAGTTTGGTGTGATTTGGATGAATTTTGGTGCATGGATTGAAGATGAAAAATGAAGAACAATGGAGAGCTTTTCTCCTTTCTTGTTGCACGGCCAAATGAAGTGAGGAGAGAGAAGGTGTTGGTTCAATTGTGGCTTCCTAAGTAAGATTCATTGTGTGGTGCAAAACCCATCTCAAAGTCAACTTGAAATAGTGCAATTAGGATGCGTTTGGACTCGATTTTTCTCGCGCGTTTGGTTCGCTAGTGCACTAAACCTCCAATGCATATATATTCATGTAAATATTATTCACTCTTAATTGTCCCGAAATAAGGGTCTAAAGTCCCTCAAATGAAGTCGCGCGTGTGAAAACGCGTACTGTCAATTTTACCGCTATAACGCGAAACTTTCGAAAAATTCTTATAACGATTGCACTACTAACTATCACTTGAATATTTATTCATAAAATTACCTATTTTAGGACCATAGTACAAGTCTCCAATATTCCAAGCTTATTGTGCTACTACGCGGATAAAATCTCCAAACACTATTCACTATTTTTACGAAACGCGCTCTAGGAAATTAATTTTTGAAACGAATCATTTTAAAAATATAGCGAAGATATATTACCATTTATTTAGGTCTAATAAGACTAGAAAATATTCCTTGGAAATAAAATCCAATTAAATAATTTATTAAGCCATAAATTAGGCATAAAATAATAGTTTTTACGAGTCTTCACATCCTCTCCCCCTTAAGAAAATTTCGTCCTCGAAATTTACCTTGGTTGATGAACAAGTTTGGATACTTCTCTCTGATTGTCTCTTCAACTTCCCATGTTGCTTCCTCTACTCCATGGTTCTTCCATAGAACTTTCACTAGTGGTATCTGCTTGTTCCTTAATTCCTTCACTTTTCGATCCAGAAGTTTTACCGGTCTCTCCTCATAGGTCAGGGTTTCATCGATCTCAATATTTTCCGGTTGTAAAACATGAGAGGAGTCTGGATGGTATTTCTTAAGCATGGACACATGAAACACGTTATGAATACGAGATAAGCTCGGTGGTAATTCCAGCTTATAGGCTACATTCCCAACTCGCTGAATAATCTTATAAGGCCCTACAAACCTTGGTTGTAGTTTCTTCCCTTTTCCGGACATCAAACTTGCTTTTAAAGGCGTAATCTTGAGAAATACCATATCTCCAACAGTGAACTCCAAATCCTTCCTCCGATTGTCGGCATAACTCTTTTGTCTACTCTGAGCGGTTTGAATTCTTTGCCGTACCAATTTCACCTTTTCATTAGCCTCCTCAATCCATGATACAGTAGTCGTGTCTAAGATTTTACGTTCACCTATTTCATCCCAACAAATTGGGGATCTACACTTCCGACCATACAGTGCCTCATACGGAGCCATTTGAATAGAAGAGTGGAAACTATTGTTATAGGCAAATTCCACTAAAGTCAAAAACTTACTCCAATTCTCTCCAAAATCCAGTACACAAGTCCTCAACATGTCCTCAAGAGTTTGAATTGTTCTTTCAGATTGTCCATCAGTCTGGGGATGATAGGTGGTACTAAAGTTCAACTTAGTCCCCAACACTTCTTGCATCTTTTGCCAAAAGCTCGAAACAAATCTTGGATCCCTATCCGACACAATACTCACAGGTATACCATGTAGTCTGATGATCTCATCCAAGTACAATCTGGCCAACTTCTCCAATGGATATTTCATATTAATCGGCAGAAAAATCGGCAGAAAATGAGCTGATTTAGTCAATCTATCTACTATCACCCAAATGGCATCATGGCCTCTCTGTGTCCTTGGTAAGCCTGATATAAAATCCATGGTAATATTTTTCCATTTCCACTCAGGTATTTCTAGAGGTTGCAAAAGCCCAGATGGTTTCTGATGTTCGGCTTTGACCTGTTGACAAACCAAGCATGTCTGAACGAATTGGGCAATTTCCTTCTTCATATTTTTCCACCAATATAGACTTTTCAAGTCTTGGCACATTTTATTCCCTCCTGGATGTACTGTAAACTTTGATCGGTGTGCCTCTTCCAAAATTTCTTTTCTAAGCCCTTCATCCTTTGGCATAACCACCCGATTTCGAAATCTCAATATTCCATCTGATCCCAAAGTGAAATCGGTCTGGTATCCCATCTTGACTCTCTCCACCAACTTCTGCATTTCAGGGTTCTTTTCCTGAGATTCCTTAATACGTTCCAATAGAGTGGAGGTTATCACAATATTCCCCAAAATCACTTTCCTTGGTTCTAATCGAGGATTCCAATAACTAACTTCCTCCAACAATCGAAATTCCTTAACCATCAATCCAGCCATTTGTACCTGACGGCTCAAAGCATCGGCCACTACATTGGCCTTTCCAGGGTGGTACTTAATAATGCAGTCATAATCTTCCAGAAATTCCATCCATCTGCGTTGCCTTAAATTCAGCTCTTTCTGAGAAAATAAGTACTTAAGGCTTTTGTGATCGGTAAAAACCTCAAATGTTACTCCGTACAAATAATGTCTCCATTTCTTCAAAGCAAAGACCACAGCCGCTAACTCCAAATCATGGGTCGGATAATTTCCTTCATGCGGTTTCAATTTTCTAGAGGCATAAGCTATCACTTTATCATTTTGCATCAAAACACATCCCAAACCTTCCTTAGATGCATCGGTGTAAACCACAAAACTATCATGTCCATTTGGTAGAGTTAGAACAGGCGCTCTAGTCAACCGTCTTTTCAACTCCTGAAAACTTCCTTCACACTTAGAACTCCAAATAAATTTTCCATTTTTCTTGGTCAACTCAGTCATAGGTCCAGCGATTTTCAAAAAATCCTGGATGAATCTCCGGTAATACCCTGCCAGTCCTATAAAACTCCGAACTTCCGTTGGGTTTTCCGATCGTTTCCATTTCGAAACAGCTTCCACTTTAGCTGGATCCACTTTAATCCCATCCTTAGAAATTATATGCCCTAGGAAAGTCACTTCTTTTAGCCAGAATTCACACTTGCTAAACTTAGCATATAACTGATGTTCCCTCAAAATTTGTAAAACAATTCTCAAATGTTTCTCATGATCTTTCACATTCTTAGAATACACCAAAATGTCATCAATGAAGATCACCACAAATTGATCCAAGTAAGGCTTAAAAACCCTATGCATTAAATCCATGAAAGCGACAGGTGCATTGGTTAACCCAAAAGGCATTACTGCAAACTCGAAGTGCCCATACCTCGAGTTAAAAGCAGTCTTAGGTGTGTCCTTCTCCAAAATCCTCAATTGATAGTAACCTTGCCTTAGATCCAATTTTGAAAACACTACCGCCCCTTGCAGTTGGTCAAACAGTTCATCAATGTGGGGTAGTGGATATTTATTCTTAACCGTAACATCATTTAAACCTCGATAATCTATACATAACCTCAAACTCCCATCTTTCTTCTTTACAAACAAAACTGGGGCTCCCCACGGAGAATCACTCTCTCGTATGAAACCCCGTTCCAACAAATCCTGTAATTGTAACTTCAACTCCTTCAACTCAGCTGGGGCCATCCTGTATGGTGTCCTTGATATAGGTGCTGTTCCCGGAGCTAAATCAATTTTAAAAGCTATTTCCCGTTCCGGGGGTAGAGACTCCAATTCTTCAGGAAACACATCAGAAAATTCTTTTACTACCGGTGTGTCCTCCAGATTCACCTTATCGCTAGGGGTATTAATAAGAAAAGCCAAATACCCTTGAGCTCCTTTACTTAACAACTTTCTAGCCCGAATTCCCGAAATAAGTGCAGACGAGGCTAACTTACCCCTCACATCCAATTTCAGGGTTGCTTCCCCTGGAATACACAATTCTATAATTTTCGTCCTACAATTCAGTTGGGCATTATAACGAGCTAACCAATCCATCCCTAGGATCACATCATATCCTTTAATCGCTAAGCCTATCAAATCGGCCAGCAATTTTCTTTCCCTCACGCAAATTTCACTATTCTTATACACCATATTAGCAATTAGACTTTTGTCCCCAGTGGGTGTTTTAACCTCCAAGTCATATGGTAACTTAATTGGTTTCAAGTCTATTCCACTCATGAAATCAGGGTTTACAAAAGAGTGCGTTGCACCCGGATCAATTAAAACCCTAGCTAGGCGGTGAAAGATTGGAATTGTACCTTCGACCACTTCGGTCGCCTCTGGAGCTTGTGGATAGTCCAACGCGTAGACCCTAGCCGGTACTTTCGGTCGACTCCCTCCGGCACTGGTCTGCTTAGAGGTCGATTTTTCAGGTCTCTGCAGGTTTCCCCCTGTCTTTGACGATTTCGGACAATTTGCAATCTGATGCTCAGTGCTCCCACACAGTAAGCATTTTCCCAGCTTTCTCCAGCAGTCATCCTCAGAGTGGTTGGGTTTACCACAATACCCACAAGTAACTTGAGGGGTCACAGTTGATCCAACAGATGGTGTTCCCCTAGCTTGAGTCGTCCCGCTACGACCTCCCCTCGATATAGCTCCCCTAGAAGCTCCAGTAGTTCTCATTCCTCCTTCTCCTCTTCCCTTTTTAGAAGGGTGTACGAACTTACTGGTCTGCCCAGTAGTACGAACTTGGGAGTGATCTTATTAATTGAAATTTTGATGCTAAACCATTACCAAAGGTATTATGGATGTATCTTAGACCTTTATTTCACCAATGAACCATGGTTGGATAGCTTTCTTGGTTAAACGATTTGAAATTGGGAAATGAAAGTCAAAAGGCAGATTGCCTTAGAATTTTTCCTGAGCTTTGGTTGACTAATTAACTATCATTCCGAAGGTATTTTTCCCTGAAATTTGATAGAGAGGTACCTTTCATATGGGAGTAAAATACTGCCAATTTTGGTACCAATCCAAGTTCGTTTCGATACCCAATTAAATTTCTAGTATTGGAGGTTCAAATCTGGAAATTCTTCTCCAGTCTTGAATTTCCCCAACTTTGGGCTACCGTATCTCGGTACTCGAAACTCCGATTCTTGATCCACTTGTTTTGCTATACACCTCACTTGCAACTCTAATTGAGCTACGAATTTCAGAGGCCGGTTTGCAACGTGTAAATCGTGCCGAATTTTTAAAGTTGGCCGAAAACCAATTTAATTCTGCCTTGTAAACTGAGTCTGCCCCTTCACGCTCATTTTTGAGCACTTTCCACTTCGATTCATGGAAAAGTGTCTTCTAGGAACTTATAGTACTTTCTAAGAGGTTTCCAATGGTATAAAGTTTTCTAATTCTCGACTTATGTTGAGCGAGTTACGATTTTTCAAAGATTTAGCATAAAACTGAAATTTCTCAAATTTCAAGGCAAAGGAGTTTTTCCAAAACTCTTAATTCTCCTAGTATTATTCAAACGTTTTGCCCTCGATTTTCATGATAAAAACTCAGATAATATTGTATTTAATAAAACGCAAGTTGAACCTCGATTTACGAGTAATTGAGGTTCATTCTTGTGAAAATATTCTTTAGATTGTACTAGTATACAATCTTCCTTGATAAGTGGGATACTTGAGTGATTATCCACTATTAATTGCCAGGCACACAAGGAGACATTCAAGAGGATCTTACTGTGGACACTTGAACTCCCAGAAAATAATTCTTATTGAATTGCTCGGTGAGTGTCAAGTGTGTGAATCTTTGATACTTGCTTATTTGTGGTAATTGTTGGAAGTTTTAAAAATAAGGGCGGGTGCGTACTTTATCGCACTCGTTCTAATTTCAAATGAATGATTGAAATGTATTGAATGATCGAAATGTATTGAATGAATGAATGAAATGAAATGTTATGTTATGATTACATATGTCGTTGGAGTGAACCTCCTCGACTTTCAAATGAATGGGGGACGCCCAAACTCATAGGCCGACCTTGGACTCGAGCCGGCAATGGGCTTGGTCGGGAACTTGGGCGAGCCATGAGATATATATGAGCTCGACCTAATGAGAGGTCTTGCTTGGCATACTCGTGGAGTATCGCCTTATAAATGATTGGTGGGCCCTTGAGGTGTACGGTGGACGGAGGGAAGTAAGTGGTGATCTACGGAAATGAAAATACCGACCCGGTTGACAGGAGGGTTAACGCGGGAAGGTATACGAATGACATCGGCAGAGCGAGTGGAACTTAGCTCCTGAGAGCTACTATATCCTTGAATTGTTTCTGATTACTTTTCCTGTTCGAATGATTGATTATTGAAAAGACATGGTTTTATTTATTAAATTTGGGATTGCTATTTGAACAAAGTGCTTGCATGTGTGTTCTTGGCCTCACGAGCGTTTAGCTCACCCTATAGTTTTGTTTTCCTGAACAGGACCGAATCTTGGAGAAGTATGGAGAAACCATTCGTTGTACTTTTGTTAAGACTCCTGTTATATTTTGACTAGGCCCTGGTTTGAGTTGTACTTTTGGAATTGAAATGTAAAAGTTTGGGCCCTGACGTGTATTTTGAATTTAAGTCGTATTATGATTACCCGATGTACTGGTTACATGTTAAGTGACTTGTTAAGTTTGAACGCTTCCGCACTATTTGTATTCATGGTGCTCTCTTCGAAGTGTTTAGTTCGGATTTAAATTGAATGGAATTGCTTGAGTCCTGGCGAGAGTTGGGCAGGCGTCCGCGGATACCCTTTGGTCCGCCTTAGGGAGATGTGGGGCGTCACAGTTGGTATCAGAGCACTAGGTTAGAGGTCTATATGGGAGACATATTAGATACTCTACCTTTAAGACTCGATATGGGATGACTTAATCCTACCCTAAGTGATACTTGAGGCGAGCTAGAAACTAAGTTAGTCCTACCTCAAGCGACAATTGGGATGAACCAACGATTAAGTTAGGCATGCATTGCAGGATATTGGAACTAGGTAGTGATCTAAGTTTCTAACCTGAAAAGTATTATTATTTTGCAGGGATGGATGACGGAAATGGAGTCCCGACAGCTAATGGAAATGGCCATGCGAATGGTCATTACGAGCCTCTTAGGACTATCTTCTACCGAGCTGTAGCGGGAGAAGCTCGAGCACGCTACTCCCCATATGACAGATACCCTCGATGTTCGTGTAGGTTGACTTTCACCTACCCGAACTATCTAGTGCTTGCTCTGGACGACGAGCGTCGTCAGTTGGTGGATGCCAACCGCGATCTACAGGCTGAGGTAGACGAGCTTAGGCAGATGGTCGGCGCTCAGGGTGAGCGGATTGCCGAGCTCGAGGAGGTGATTGAGGGGGAGGTAGCCACATCTGCAGTGGTTAATGAGGAGTTTCGGGATACTAGGGCTCGACTTACTAGGCTAGGACGGGATGTCCGTAACCGGGCTTTCGAGATCCTGGCTGATGCTACTAGATTGGTTGAGAACGCTACTGAGGTGATTCCTGACGTTGAGGAGGAGGATCCGGAGGAGGACCCCGAGGAGGAGGTTCCTCCTGATAGCCCCGCTGTGGACTAGGATCTTAGTCGTTGACCCCTTTTGACTTTTGACCGGTACAGTTAGGACTAGTTAGGGTGACGCTAGTGCTGAGGACATTGTATTTTGCATGCTTGTGTGGCCTACTTTTGGGCACTTGTTCTTACTTTAGTCTTCTGTGACTAAAAGTATACTTTGAGCACCTGTGTGCTATATTTTTGTGAATTGTCCCTAACTTGCTAATTGTACGAACTTGACATGCTTATGAATGTAAATTATTGTCAATTTCAATGCTTCTTGGTTGGTTCTAATTTTGATATATTTCTTCTTTTCTGCTTAAATTAATCTATTTCTTGCACTAGGCACATTTAGACTAATGGAAGGACTAAGGAGTGGTCGAGGCTATGGGCGAGCATCTAGACAGGCCCAACCTCAGGGGGATGACCAGGGATCGGCAACTGGACCGACCCAAGGACAGGAAAACATAGAGGGTAACCAAGTGGCTACTGCCATCAATAGGATGACTGATATCCTAGAACGTCTAGCGGAGAGACAGGGTCCTGGACCATTTAACCAACCTGGGGGCCAGGATAGAGGAGAGGATAGAGCCCTGGAAAGATTCTTAAAGTTTAACCCGCCTTAGTTTATGGGTGAACCCGACCCCGAAGTAGCGGAGAATTGGTTAGAAAGGATGACCAATATATTCGCCGCTCTAGATTACACTGAGGATAGGCGAGTGAACTTTGCTGCTTTCCAATTTGAGGGAGTGGCCCGTGCTTGGTGGGATTTGATAAAAGGAAAATGGGAAAGGGTTCGAACCCCTTGGACTTGGGAGAATTTTACAAGGGAGTTTAATGAAAAGTTTCTTCCGCCCTTAATCCAAGAGAAGAGGGAGGACGAATTTATTAAGCTAAAACAGGGAACCCTTACTGTAGCAGAGTATGAGGGGAAGTTCACTAAACTTTCCAAATACGCTCCTGAGTTAGTAGCCAATGAACGGAGGAGGATTAGAAGGTTCGTACAGGGACTTAATGTGGAACTTCAGGAGGGCCTGGCTGCAGCCCAAATCTCTACCTTTACTGAGGCTTTAGAGAAAGCGCAAAGGGTTGAGAATGCAAGATCTCAAGTGAGGGATTTCCACAACAGAAAAAGGAATTTTCCTAGTCGCACTTTTGGGCAGACTAGTAAGAATGCACACCCTTCTAAAATGGGAAGAGGAGAAGGTGGAACGAGGACTGCGGGAGCTTCTAGGGGAGCCCTATCTAGCGGAGGTCGTAAAGGGATGACTCAAGTTAAGGGGGCACCTTCTGTTGGATCGACTGTGATCCCTCAAGTTACATGTGGGTATTGTGGTAAATCCAACCACTCTGAGAACGATTGCTGGAGAAAGTTGGGAAAATGCTTACTGTGTGGGAGCACTGAGCATCAAATCGCAAATTGTCCGAAATCGTCGAAGACAGGGGGAAGCCTGCAGAGGCCTGAAAAATCAACCTCTAAGCAGACCAGTGCCGGAGGAAGTCGACCGAAAGTACCGGCTAGGGTCTACGCATTGGACTATCCACAAGTTCTAGAGGCGACCGAGGTGGTTGAAGGTACAATTCCAATCTTTCACCGCCTAGCTAGGGTTTTAATTGATCCGGGTGCAACACACTCTTTTGTAAACCCTGATTTCATGAGTGGAATAGACTTGAAGCCAATTAAGTTACCATATGATTGGAGGTTGTGACAGCCCCACTTTCCCCTATGGCGAACCAAAGGGGTTAGCGGACTGCCTGCCCAACTCTCGCCAGGACTAACGATGCAGACTAGAACTATCTATAGCGATCCGGAACTTACAAACGAGCGTAAACAAGTCAAAATGGTAACATAACCCAAAATAAAAAATAATGAAATCCGGAGTCGGCCATGAATAGTAACCGACCCGTCAGAACCCAACCGAAATAGCTAACAAACATTCACATCTGAACTTTAGCGATTACAAATCAGAATGACATACAAAAGTTTTCAAAAGTTGATACATATACACGGTTTGCCATATCAAAAGAGAAAACGCCCAAAAGTACACTTAGGGTTTTAATACATGAGCTATACAAAAGATATGTTCCACTAGCTCAATTTGGCAGCCATTTGTCAAATCCAAACCAAAAGTGTTTATTTTCCTGTAAGGAAAACAAAAGGGACAGAAAGGGGTGAGCTTGCGCTCAATGAGGTACCAAACAGATAGCATTAAAGTCATGGCATTTCACATTTAACAAATCAGATACACATGTCAGATGTAAAGCAAAGGAACCAATGATTCAAATCAGAAGGATACGGGTGGCTCTCAGGAGCCAAATTTCCAGTGCAGTACTTGATCCAAACCGGTTGACTCTCCGTCAACGTATATAGAACCAAAACGTCCGTAGACCCCTCTTCACACCGAATTCCGTCCACCAAAAACCCCCTTTCCCGGGCCCGCTCACCGTAACCGAACAGAAATGGTAATACTCGAGTATACCGGAATCAAGGGTCTCAATACCCAAAATCCCTGAACACACTACCGTGGTTCGTTATCTAATCGTCCAGGCCCTTGCCGGCCCGACTCGAATAACTTAGCCACAGGATTGAGCTCATAGGTCATAGGAATCCGAACAGATGCAGACACAGATAACAGATTCAGATACAGATACAGAATAGCAGATTCAGATAGCAGATTCAAACGGCAGATTCAGATAGGCGCTCAAAATTGGCATATGAACAGACAAGAGAGCGAGTGTGATAAAGTACACCCTCGTCTCGAACAAATTAAACAGATTGCAGAGCAGAAATCAAGTTACCCAGCAATGGAGGGGAGTGGTACACTCACCGACTCAACTTCAAAAGTTTTCACTTCAGATTGGCCTTAATCGCCAAGAAACCCTAAAATAATCAAAGTAAAACAATTGAAGGTTTCACATCCATAATCGAGTAAACACAATGCACATGAGGCTCGACTACTAGTCGTATGCCTCGCCAAATAATTACTAATGCAAGGGTGGAAAACATGATTTTCTTGGAAACAAAAAGGTAACATGAAGACTTAGGCGCAAACAACCCAAAAGCCTTTCATTTTCACCAAAAAGGCAAATCCAACTTAAAGGAACCAAACGGCCTAGAAAATCAGGCAGCACCTCCCCTAAAATTCTTACTTTTCCAGCCATTAAGGCTTCATTATCCTCAAATCAGTCCCAACATTTCACACAAAAATCATCTCAATTCCCAAAAGCCGTTCACTAGGCTCAAAGTAGTACAAGTACAAAAGTTAGCTAGGAAATGACCGGAAAGAAAACAATCCCTAAAACACGCAAACAAATACAAGGAGACTCGATAACGAGTCATAAACCAATGCCAAATATGACTCCAATAGGGTTCCATAAACAAATACAAACATTAAAGGAAACCAGAAATTTCGGAAATGCAATTAGCTTTGGCCTTGAAAAACGGTGTTTGACCTCTTTTTGCGGTAATGGCACCAAATGCCCTATGATTATCGGATGAAGGTGTAAGACCCACCATTTCGAAGCTAAAAGACAGGGCTACAACAATGTAGAAGGCCACTCAGTCCAAATCCTAACACAACTAGTTCAAAAATGCAGAATACCACAACCTGAACCGTAATTGCAGGTTTAAAAATCACACAAAACTGTAATTAGTCTATTTCAGTCTACACAAGTCCAAATGCATTGATTCCAAAGGCATATGATAGCTAAGACATCGAGCTACATTTCATCAGAAGACACCAACAACAAAATCCAAACCAATTCCAATCAAAATGGCCAATTACAAGTGCAGTTTTCGTATTCTGATCAACCCAGAACAGCAACAGTAAAATCGACATATCTCACTCTAAACTAATCCAAATGACCTGAAATTGTGCAAGCACTTCAAACTCATCAATACCTACAACTTTCATGTTTTGAGAAAAGTCCAATTCGGCCTCTAACCCTATGATCCAAAACCGGACAGAATTAGGGGTTTATAAACCCTAACTTTTCATTTTTCAATCCAAACCCAAAATTAGTTGCTATTATCACCAATTCACACCTACTAGTGTCATTATAGACCACTGCCAATCATCATAAACAACCACACCATCATAATCCAATTAAACCAGAAAAATCATCAATAAAATAAAAACTTCACCAAATCACTTCAAACCAAGATAAAAACCAGAAATTTCAACACTTTAATCACTAATAAGCATAACTTAAGCTTCATAAGGTATAGGAGGGTAGTCAATCACCACTTACCAAGTAAACAAGAGAGAGGAAGATGTTGGACACCTTAAGTTCTCCAAAAAACTTCACCAAAACACTCACTAACACCAAGTGGAAGGATTTTATGGAGTAAAAACTAATTTAAACAAGTAGTTTGGATGATTTGAGCTAGGAATTTGCCAAGATGTTGAAGAGTTTTGTCTTTCTTCTTGAGCTAAGAGGGCTGGCCATCAAAGAGTGAAAATGGTAATTTTTGAGCAATTTTAAAGATATTTAATCAAATGGGTCAAAAGTCAAAAAAAGTGAATAGTAAGTCATAAGTTTCAACCCATAAGATGGTGACACTTGTCACTCAATTAAGTGCATTCTTATCCTTCTTTTTCCTCTCACATCAATCAAATCTCATTCTCTACTTATCTCTTAACACCCGATAAATTTTACACAGTATCCGGAATTTAACCTAATTGGCCGAATTTTTCCGAACTTTTCGCACTAGTGGGTCCCACGTCCAATATATATTCTTAATTTTCTAAAAACCCTCCAATACTAGAAAAATTATCTAAAAACTATAATTGCTCATAAAATCCACCAAGAAAATTTTTCTAAGTCAGAAAATGCAGAAAACATGCAATTAAGGGAACTAAAACCCTAGGAAAATGATTAGGGTTTTTACGGGTTCTCACAGAGGTTAAAACACCCAATGGGGGCAAAAGTCTAATTGCTAATCTGGTGTATAAGAATAGTGAAATCTGCGTGAAGGAAAGAAAATTGCTGGCCGATTTGATAGGCCTAGCGATTAAAGGATATGATGTGATCCTAGGGATGGATTGGTTAGCCCGATATAATGTCCAACTGAATTGTAGGACGAAAATTGTAGAATTGTGTATTCCAGGGGAGGCAACCCTGAAATTGGATGTGAGGGGTAAGTTAGCCTCGTCTGCACTTATTTCGGGAATTCGGACTAGAAAATTGTTAAATAAGGGAGCTCAAGGATATTTGGCTTTTCTTATTAATACCCCTAGTGATAAGGTGAATCTGGAGGATACACCGGTAGTGAAAGAATTTTCCGATGTTTTTCCTGAAGAATTGGAGTCTCTACCCCCGGAACGGGAAATAGCTTTTAAAATTGATGTAACTCCGGGAACAGCACCTATCTCAAGGACTCCATATAGGATGGCTCCAGCTGAATTGAAGGAGTTGAAGTTACAATTACAGGATTTGTTGGAACGGGGTTTTATACGAGAGAGTGATTCCCCGTGGGGAGCCCCAGTTTTGTTTTTAAAGAAGAAAGATGGGAGTTTGAGGTTATGTATAGATTATCGAGGCTTAAATGATGTTACGACTAAGAATAAATACCCACTACCCCACATTGATGAACTGTTTGACCAACTGCAAGGGGCGGTAGTGTTTTCAAAGTTGGATCTAAGGCAGGGTTACTATCAATTGAGGATTTTGGAGAAGGACATACCTAAGACTGCTTTTAACTCGAGGTATGGGCACTTCGAGTTTGCGGTAATGCCTTTTGGGTTAACCAATGCACCTGCCGCTTTCATGGATTTAATGCATAGGGTTTTTAAGCCTTATTTGGATCAATTTGTGGTAATCTTCATTGATGATATTTTGGTGTATTCTAAGAATATGAAGGATCATGAGAAACATTTGAGAATTGTTCTACAAATCTTGAGGGAACATCAGTTATATGCTAAGTTTAGCAAGTGTGAATTCTGGCTAAAAGAAGTGACTTTCCTAGGGTAAATAATTTCTCAAGATGGGATTAAAGTAGATCCAGCTAAAGTTGAGGCTGTTTCGAAATGGAAACGACCGGAAAACCCAACGGAAGTTCGGAGTTTTATAGGATTGGCAGGGTATTACCGGAGATTCATCCAGGATTTTTCGAAAATTGCTGGGCCTATGACTGAGTTGACCAAGAAAAATGGAAAATTTATTTGGAATCCTAAGTGTGAAGGAAGTTTTCAGGAGTTGAAAAGACGATTGACTAGAGCACCTGTTCTAGCTCTACCTAATGGACAGGATAGTTTTGTGGTTTACACAGATGCTTGTAAGGAAGGTTTGGGATGTGTTTTGATGCAAAATGATAAAGTGATAGCTTATGCCTCTAGGAAATTGAAACCGCATGAAGGAAATTATCCGACCCATGATTTGGAATTAGCAGCTGTGGTATTTGCTTTGAAGAAATGGAGACACTATTTGTACGGAGTAACATTTGAGGTTTTTACAGATCACAAAAGCCTTAAGTACTTATTTTCTCAGAAGGAGCTGAACTTGAGGCAACGTAGATGGATGGAATTTCTGGAAGATTATGATTGTACGATTAAGTACCACCCTGGAAAGACCAATGTAGTGGCCGATGCTTTGAGCCGTCAGGTACAAATGGCTGGATTGATGGTTAAGGAATTTCAGTTGTTGGAGGAAGTTAGCTATTGGAATCCTCGATTAGAACCAAGGAAAGTAATTTTGGGGAATATTGTGATAACATCCACTTTATTGGAACGCATTAAGGAATCTCAGGAAAAGGACCCTGAAGTGCAAAAGTTGGTGGAGAAAGTTAAGATGGGAGACCAGACGGATTTCAATTTGGGATCAGATGGAATATTGAGATTTCGAAATCGGATGGTAGTACTAAAGGATGAAACACTTAAGAAGGAAGTTTTGGAGGAAGCACACCAATCGAAATTTACGGTACACCCAGGAGGGAATAAAATGTACCAAGACTTGAAAGGTCTATATTGGTGGGAAAATATGAAGAAAGAAATTGCCCAATTTGTTCAGACATGCTTGGTTTGTCAACAGGTTAAAGCCGAGTATCAAAAACCCTCAGGACTTTTGCAACCTCTAGAAATACCTGAGTGGAAATGGGAAAATATTACCATGGATTTTGTATCAGGCTTACCAAGGACACAGAGAGGCCATGATGCCATTTGGGTGATAGTGGATAGATTGACTAAATCGGCTCATTTTCTACCGATTAACATGAAATACCCGTTGGAAAAGCTGGCCAGGTTGTACTTGGATGAGATCATCAGACTACATGGTATACCTGTGAGTATTGTGTCAGATAGGGATCTAAGATTTGTTTCGAGGTTTTGGCAAAAGATGCAAGAAGTGTTGGGGACTAAGTTAAACTTTAGTGCCACCTATCATCCTCAGACTGATGGGCAATCGGTGTGACAGCCCCACCTTCCTCTAAGGCGAACCAAAGGGGTTAGCGGACTGCCTGCCCAACTCTCGCCAGGACTAACGGTGTAGATTCGAGCTATCTAATGCGTTCCGGAACTTACCAACGAGCGTAAGCAAGTCAAAATGGCAAAATAACTCAAAATAAGAAAAATGAAATCCGGAGTCGGCCATGATAGTAACCGACCCGTCAGAACCCAACCGAAAGAGCACGCAAACATTCACATCTGAACTTTAGCGATTACAATCCAAAATTACAATCCAAAATGACATACAAAAGTTTTCAAAAGTTAATACATATACACGGTTTGCCAAATCAAAAGAGAAAACGCCCCAAAAGTACACTTAGGGTTTTAATACATGAGCTATACAAAAGATATGTTCAACTAGCTCAATTTTGCAGCCATTTGTCAAATCCAGACCAAAAGGGTTTATTTTCCTGTAAGGAAAACAAAAGGGAACAGAAAGGGGTGAGCTTGCACTCAATGAGGTACCAAACCGATAGCAATAAAATCATGGCATTTCACGTTTAGCAAATCAAGTACATATGCCAGATGTAAAGCAAAGGAACCAATGATTCAAATCAGAAGGATACGGGTGGCTCTCAAGAGCCAAATTTCCAGCGCAGTACTTGATCCAAACCAGTTGACTCTCCGTCAACGTATATAGAACCAACGCGTCCGTAGACCCCTCTTTACACCGAATTCCGTCCACCAAACACCCCTTTACCGGGCCCGCTCACCTCAACAGAAACAGAAATGGTAATACTCGAGTATACCCGGAATCAAGGGTCTCAATACCCAAAGATCCCAAAACAGACTACCGTGGTTCGTTATCTAATCGTCCAGACCCTTGCCGGCCCGACTCGAATAACTTAGCCACAGGATTTGAGCTCATAGGTCACAGAAAGGTCGTTGGACTCAAGCTTCCAAACGACGTCAGAACAGATACAGATCCAGATACAGATAACAGATACAGATAGCAGATTCAGATACGCGTTCAAAATTGGCATATGAACAGACCAGAGAACGAGTGTGATAAAGTACACCCTCGCCTCCATTTTATCAAAACAGTATTTGGCTTCAATAGTCATAAATCAAGTATTCAGATATTCAGATATTTCACATAACGGGTAGCAGGTAGTGGAACACTCACCGGCTCAACTTCAAAAGTTTTCACTTCAGATTGGCCTTAATCGCCAAGAAACCCTAAAATAATCAAAATAAACCAATTGAAGGTTTCACTTCCAGAATCGAGTAAACAGAATGCACATGTGAGACTCGACTACTAGTCGTATGCCTCGCCAAATAATTACTAATGCAAGGGTGCAAAACATGATTTTTGGGAACAAAAAGGTAACATGAAGACCTAGGTTCAACAACCCAAAAGCCCTTCATTTCTACCAAAAGGCAAATCCAACTTAAAGGAACCAAACGGCCTAGAAAATCGGGCAGCACTTCCCCTAAAATTCTTACTTTTCCAGCCATTAAGGCTTCATTATTTCCTCGAATCAGTCCCAACATCTCACACAAAATTCACCTCATTTCCCAAAAGCCGTTCACTAGGCTCAAAGTAGTACAAGTACAAAAGTTAGCTAGGAAATGACCGGAATAAGAGTAAGCCTTAAAACATGTAAACAAGTACAATGAGACTCGATAACGAATCATAAATCAATGCCAAATATGACCCCAATAGGGTTCCATAAACATATACAAACATTAGAGTAAACCAGAAAATTCGGAAATGCAATTAGCTTTGGCCTTGAAAAAACAGTTTTTGACCTCTTTTTGCGGTAATGGCACCAAATGCCCTAGAATTATCGGATGAAGGTGTAAGACCCACTATTTCGAAGCTAAAAGATAGGGCTACAACATCACAGAAGGTCACTCAACCCAGTTTTGAGTGCAAACAGGTCAAAAATGCAAGATACCACATCAAAACGTAAAACAGATTCACCAAAACGCATTCTAGCGGAAACATCATAACTCAAGCTCTACAAGTCCAAATCCAGAAATTCCAAAACCAGCTGAAATCTAAGAAACAGGGCTAAATTTTATCAGAAGGCCTCAACAACGCATTCGGAAGCAATCCAGACCAAAACATCCAATTACAGAAGCAAATCCCAATTTCGGGTAAAACCAGAACAGCAATAGTAATTTCGACTTATCTCATTCTACACTACTCCGATTGACCTGAAATTTTGTAGGCACCTATAAAATATCATTCCCTAAAACTTTCATGTTTTGAGATAAGGCCAATTCGTCCTTTATCTATGACCTAAAATTTCGGACAGAATGAAGAACCAAGGAACCCTAATTTTCCAGATTTCTTCCAAAACAGAAATTGATTGAATTGTCCACTTTTTCCACCTCCTATAGTCATTAGAAACCATATCCAATCATTATAGATAACCACACCATCATACTTATATTAAAACAGAAAAATCCCCAAAAATTACCAAAGTTCATCAATCTCAAACAAAATCATGAAATAACACCAAAGATCATCACTTTATCTCACTTAGGTTGCTCATTAAGCATTATTGGAAAGAGAAAAGGAGTTTCTTCACTACTCACCTTGATACCCAAAGGAATGGAGCAACCTTGCACTTAAATCTTCCAAATTACTTCACAAAACAACTCACTATCACTCCCTTAAGGGTTTCTATGGAACAAAAACAAGATTAAACGGTTGATTGGTTGAATTTGAGCAAGATTGAAGCAAGAGTTTGGAGAGTTTTTCTTTCCCTTTTGTTGCTTGAAGAGAATCGGCCAAGGAGAGAAGAAAATAAGGAAATTTTTGGTCAATTTTGATATTAATTTGGTAAAGACATGAATAGTGGTCATACAAGTCAATCCAACCAAATGGTGACACTTGTCACCTAATTAATGAATCTCTATCTCTTTGTTCCCTCTCACACCAATCCAAATAACATCCTCTACTTATCCCTTAACACCTGGTAAATTAAATCCAGTATCCAAAACTTAACCTAATTGGCCGAAAATTGCCGAACTTTTCGCACTAGTGGGTCCCACGTCCGGTATTCACTCTTAATTTCTCAAAATCTATTTGATACTAGAAAAATCATCTAAAAACTATATCTGCTCATAAAATTTATCTAGAAAATTTTTCGGATACAGAAAGTGCAGAAAACAAGCCATGAAAAATGCGAAAACCGAGAAAATGCAAATTACGGGTTCTCACAATCGGAAAGAACCATTCAAACCCTTGAGGACATGTTAAGGACTTGTGTGCTGGATTTTGGAGAGAGTTGGAGTAAGTTTTTTGACTTTAGTGGAATTTGCCTATAACAATAGTTTCCACTCTTCTATTCAAATGGCTCCATACGAAGCACTTTATGGTCGGAAGTGTAGATCCCCAATTTGTTGGGATGAAATATGTAACATCCCGAATATTAGGAGGTTGTTTGTGAAGAAAATATTAAAGTGTATTTCTTTGGGTTTGATTTAAAACCTAATTTTGTTTTAAAAGACTAGAAACCCTAAAATTGTAGCAAAAAAAACCCTAGTTTACTTTTGACTAACCGCTTTTCCTAAATCTCTCCTATTTTAATTGAAACCCTAATTTTAATTACTGGAGTTGAAAAATTCCTCACATTTTCTTACAAATTTCCTTTTAGTTGAAAATTTTCATTTATTAAAGCCCTACTATCCAATTATTCCATAATAAGTGCAAATGAATCTAGAAAGTAGGGTTTTATTCCTCGGTTTCAAGTTTGGAGCAAAATTAGGGTTTTCGCGATTTTCCGCCGGATGAATTTTCGATACGGAGCAAGGACCAAATTGGGTGATTAAAAGTGACTTTTAAGTGAGAAATAATATGTGAGTAGTAGCAATGATATAAGGTTAGTGAATGGGAAGTAAAAACACTAGTACGTGAGTTTTTAAGAAAAACGACGCGAACCGGCGGGTCCCGCGCGCTACCGATTGAACGCACCACTTGACCACCACTTTCTTACCCTACAAGCTCATTGATAATTGAGCAAAATATCCTCTCACTACCAGCTAAGTCTGACCGAAAATTGTGGCTCAAAGGCAAGGAAAGAAAGAGAAAATTTTGTGGCCAAGATTAGTCCAAGTGTTGGCAAAAAAATTGTGGTCACAATTAGCCCTAATCTTCTTACTTCCTTATAAGACAAACCAAGCTCCATCTTCCTTCATTTTTCTGCTAAGGAGCCGAGAGAGAGAGAGAGTAAGAACAAGAGAAAATTTCTTCATTTCACCTTCAAATCCAACAACTTAGTGAGAAAATAAACAAAGTAAACCGATTAAACTTGTTCTTGAGTGACTAGGTGGTGATTTGTGGTAAGTTTTTGGAAGGAGGAAGCTTGGGCTACTCTTTGTGTCCTCTATTCAAGGTAAGAGAGCTTATCTCTCTAAGTTTTGCTTTCAATTTTGTTAAATTAAGTTTAGTAGTTGATTATAGTGGTGGAATCATGGATGATTAGCATGTTTTAGAGGTTTTTCCCCAATTTATTTGATGAACTAGGGCTTGTGGAAATTCTGCCCAAATTTATTGTATGATGCTTATATGTTGAATTAAGATTATAAGAGAGGTTTTGGTAGTGTTTGAAGTGGGAAATTAAGGAAAGTTCCACTAGAAACAAAAAATTCCAGATTTCTGGAAATTCTTGCTTCCTTTCTGTCCGAATTTGTATCTGTGTGTTAGAGGCCGAATTGTCCTTAGGTCAAAGAAGAAAGGTTGTAGAGAATGACATTTTATAGGTGCCTACAAAATTTCAGCTCAATCGGAGCAACGTAGGATGTGAAAAGTCCAAAATACCCTTACTGTTTTAAATATTCCCCAGCAGTCCGTTTCATCAGTTAAGTCCAGTTTATCACGTTTTTTGACTAGGAGCCGTACTGATTTAGCTCTGGGCCAAAACATGAAAGTTGTAGTATTCTGAATTGGCTTTAAAATGCATCTAAAAACACCTAATTCGGACTTGTGTACACTGAGTTATGTTCATTACAGTGTTCTACGTTTAAACAGCCAACGAATTGGTTTCTGGTTTAGTAATTCGAGAATTTGACTAAGTTACATTAGGAACTGGACTAAGTGACCTTCATGAATATTGTAACTCTGTGTCTTAGCTTCGAAACGGCGTAGGTTTCGTTTTAATCCGATAAGCGTAGCCTCAGATATGTTATTTCCGCATTTGTACGTCAAATCTGTTTTGAACTAAATTGAATTTCTGCACTTGTACTTAATACGATTCTTGTTATTATGATATTGTGAGCCTATGGAACGGCTCTTGACATGAATTGCTGATATGTATAATGTTGGGTTGTGTTTGAGAAAAACAATGAAGCCTAAAAGGCTGGAAAATTAGGTAAACACAAAGGGCATGCTGCCCGAATTTTTACTCGAGGACTAGAAAACTATATTAGCGACTTGAGTGAAGGTTAAGTACTTATTACTTGAACTAGCGAGAACCTTGGCCACTATGTTTCTTGAGTGTTATACGTTAGGACTTGGACGAACTTGTACCCTTGAGAAATGAAATAATGATTGCTCGAAGTATGTTTTCCTTGTACTTTCAACTCGCAAGACAATTTCAAGTATAAATATTACAAAGTTTTACTGTTTAAAAAGGCGAGCAAGTGTTTCACGACTACTGTCCGAGTGAATTTCAATTTCTTGATTCTTATTGAACGAAACGTCTAAGTTTCGAACTCTAGTCATGTTTCAAAGTTCTCAAATTGAGTTTTATCGCAGATTTGGACTCCGAACTCGGAGTATAACCTGAAAGTGACCAGTAAAAGCACTATATCTTTTGGTGAGTGCTTTCAAATACTGAATTGAACTTGATACTTGTACTTGATACGTGCCAATATGATTACATGCCACATGCGTGAATTGTTAGGGCAAGAGTGTACTTTATCGCACTTGCCCTTACATGATATATACTTGTTTATTGTTGCAATTGACTTGACATACTTGTTATGATGCGCGCACTTCCTGGAATTCCAGAAACCCTGTGGCAAGTTACTCTAGTCGAGCCGGCAGGGGCTTGGTCGGTTGGGTAACGAGCCCTGGGTCTCTTGCTTTGTCGAGTGGAGTGATATCTTCTCGACTAATTGGTATACTCGAGTATTACCACCCGTGTTTATTGAGGATTTTGGGCCCAGTAGGGGGTGTGAATGGTGGACGGAGAGTAGTGTAAGTGGTGTTCTACTGGATTGGTTCCTTTACTTGAAAGTTGACGGAGTGTCAACTACTATGTGATCAAGCCCTGATGATGAATGGAAGTTGGCTCCTGAGAGCCATCCGTATCCTTATGCTTTGGAATGATTATTGTTTATTGGATTATTGTTTCTTCTGAAAACTTTTACACTCGCTCATTTTGAGATTGCTACTTGAAGTGTTATTGCTCACTTTTATGAACTTTTCATGCTCGTTACTTTGCTATATCGAAAACTAGTACTTATAAATAATGGTCAATTTGCTATTTGGAACCTCACTGGGCTTTTAGCTCACACCACGCTATTTGTTTTCCTTACAGGGGTACGAGTGAAGTGTGAGAAGTGTAAAGGATAGCGTAGTCTAGTTACTTTAGACTTTGTTTTGAATGTTGGTTTTGTACTCGCGCTATTCCTCGAATGGAACATTTTGTACTTGGATTGTATATATTTTGAACTAGTTTAAGTATATCGAGACTTTGTACCTTGATTTCTATCAATGTAAATTATAAGCTTGAATTGCGAATATTATTAATGGTTCTTGGTGTGTGTGCACGTGATTCGAGTGAGTGAGTCCTGGCGAGAGCTGGGCAGGCGGTCCGCCAAACCCTCTGGAACGCCTTAGGGGGAGGTGGGGTCATCACAGATGGTATCAGAGCTCCTATTAAGCTCGTGCCGGGAGAGGGTTCTCGGACTGTGGGAATTGAATTGTTAAGTATGGAACAATTGTCTATTGTTGGGGACCTTAGATATGTATGTTGGGTAGGAATCTTTAATATGGGTGATTTGCTCTTGAGCCTGGCCAGCTTGAGTGGTGAATTATCATATTTTTGGATTCTTGTCCCCGAATACCAAGGAGTAACAGCTTTACGATCAGTTGAGATCTCACGTAATATTGAGATAAGTTTGGATTACGAAAGAAATGTACGGGGAATGCGAATAGTATGGACTTGAAATATATTGAAGATATTCATGGGATTTGGGATCCTTCTTATTCACGTGTTTCGAGCCTTGATTAAGTGTAGTGCCTGAGCAATACCTAGGGTTAATGCTCTATAAGCTATGTGACTTGTTTTGATCGAATGTGTTGTATTGCCTTGTTTTATGATTTAGAGGGGTTTATGATTTGCATTATTCTGTTTTGTGCTGTTGATATTTATATAGTTACTTAGTGGCTATATTCTATTATTGATTAGTTGGTTATATTGATATAGTTGATTCGCTACGAACCCTGGAGGGTAGAAGAAGTCAAGCTAGGGGAACTAATCGAGGACGCGGTCCTAGTCTTAGCCGTGGGGGTAGACAAGCCCAGGAACCGGTACGAGAATCGAGAGAGGAAAGAGAGGCAACGGTTGAGCCACAACCTGAACCCCAAGCTACAGGGGGAGATCAAGTGGCAACTGCCATCCAGCAAATGACTAATATTCTGGGCCGTTTAGTGGAACAACAGGGTCAAGCCCCTGTAAACCAACCTCGGGACCCCGATATGGGGCAGGATAGAGCTTTGGAGAGATTCCAAAAGTTCTCCCCACCCAAGTTTTTAGGAGGGCCAGACCCGTATGAGGCTGAGAAATGGCTGGAGGCCATGATAAATATTTTTGCTGCCCAAAACTATACGGAGGAGAGACAAGTCCAATTCGCTGTATTTCAGTTCGAGGGGCCAGCTAGGGCCTGGTGGAATGTAGTGAGGGCCAAGTGGGAGAGAGAAGGAACTGCATGGACTTGGCTAAACTTTGTACGAGACTTCAACGAAAAATACCTTCCACCCATCGTCCAGGAGAAGAGAGAGGACGAATTCATTAAACTCCGTCAGGGGATGTTGAGTGTAACTGAGTATGAGACTCAGTTTACAAAGTTGTCCAAATTTGCTCCCGAACTAATAGCTACGGAACAAAGAAAAGTACGGAGGTTCATACAAGGACTGAACGTGGAGTTACAAGAAGCCTTAGCGGCGGTCCAAATTAATACATTCACAGAGGTTCTGGAGAAAGCCTTGAGGATAGAGACTGCTAGGGCACAAGTGAGAGCTTTCCATGCAAAAAGGAGAGGTGCGCCTGGTGGAAGTCAAAGGCAAGGACAAAGTGGTTTAGATATGCCGCTTTCTAAGATAGGCCGAGGAGATGGTAGTGAGAAAATTTCAGGGATATCTAAGGAAAGTACTCCAAAAGGAGCTTCGCGTGGCTGGGGCCAAGCAAGAGGTGCCTCACAAGGAGGCCAGACCTCAGTCCCTCAAGTATTTTGTGGGTACTGTGGGAAGGCCAATCACGTGGAGAGTGATTGCTGGCGAAAGGCGGGAAAATGTTTATGGTGTGGTAGCACCGAACACCAGCTTGCAACCTGTCCCCGTAGATCACGTCTAAACCCTGAACAAGCAAGTGTAGGAGGAACTAAGCCAAGAGTGCCGGCTAGAGCGTATGCCTTGAACCAACAGGCAGTACCTGAACCAACAGAGATAGTAGAAGGTACGATTCGTAATTTCTATTGTTTAACTAAGTTTTGGCTATAGTGCGACCTGAGAGCCGGAAACGAATATATAAGGAAATACCCTACGTTATTTGAAGTGCATGTATGAATTTCGAGGACGAAATTCTTTTAAGGAGGGGAGATTGTAACATCCCGAATATTAGGAGGTTGTTTGTGAAGAAAATATTAAAGTGTATTTCTTTGGGTTTGATTTAAAACCTAATTTTGTTTTAAAAGACTAGAAACCCTAAAATTGTAGCCAAAAAAACCCTAGTTTACTTTTGACTAACCGATTTTCCTAAATCTCTCCTATTTTAATTGAAACCCTAATTTTAATTACTGGAGTTGGAAAATTCCTCACATTTTCTTACAAATTTCCTTTTAGTTGAAAATTTTTATTTATTAAAGCCCTACTATCCAATTATTCCATAATAAGTGCAAATGAATCTAGAAAGTAGGGTTTTATTCCTCGGTTTCAAGTTTGGAGCAAAATTAGGGTTTTCACGATTTTCCGCCGGATGAATTTTCGATACGGAGCAAGGACCAAATTGGGTGATTAAAAGTGACTTTTAAGTGAGAAATAATATGTGAGTAGTAGCAATGATACAAGGTTAGTGAATGGGAAGTAAAAACACTAGTACGTGAGTTTTTAAGAAAAACGGCGCGAACCGGCGGGTCCCGCGCGCTACCGATTGAACGCACCACTTGACCACCACTTTCTTACCCTACAAGCTCATTGATAATTGAGCAAAATATCCTCTCACTACCAGCTAAGTCTGACCGAAAATTGTGGCTCAAAGGCAAGGAAAGAAAGAGAAAATTTTGTGGCCAAGATTAGTCCAAGTGTTGGCAAAAAAATTGTGGTCACAATTAGCCCTAATCTTCTTACTTCCTTATAAGACAAACCAAGCTCCATCTTCCTTCATTTTTCTGCTAAGGAGCAGAGAGAGAGAGAGAGTAAGAACAAGAGAAAATTTCTTCATTTCACCTTCAAATCCAACAACTTAGTGAGAAAATAAACAAAGTAAACCGATTAAACTTGTTCTTGAGTGACTAGGTGGTGATTTGTGGTAAGTTTTTGGAAGGAGGAAGCTTGGGCTACTCTTTGTGTCCTCTATTCAAGGTAAGAGAGCTTATCTCTCTAAGTTTTGCTTTCAATTTTGTTAAATTAAGTTTAGTAGTTGATTATAGTGGTGGAATCATGGATGATTAGCATGTTTTAGAGGTTTTTCCCCAATTTATTTGATGAACTAGGGCTTGTGGAAATTCTGCCCAAATTTATTGTATGATGCTTATATGTTGAATTAAGATTATAAGAGAGGTTTTGGTAGTGTTTGAAGTGGGAAATTAAGGAAAGTTCCACTAGAAACAAAAAATTCCAGATTTCTGGAAATTCTTGCTTCCTTTCTGTCCGAATTTGTATCTGTGTGTTAGAGGCCGAATTGGCCTTAGGTCAAAGAAGAAAGGTTGTAGAGAATGACATTTTATAGGTGCCTACAAAATTTCAGCTCAATCGGAGCAACGTAGGATGTGAAAAGTCCAAAATACCCTTACTGTTTTAAATATTCCCCAGCAGTCCGTTTCATCAGTTAAGTCCAGTTTATCACGTTTTTTGACTAGGAGCCGTACTGATTTAGCTCTGGGCCAAAACATGAAAGTTGTAGTATTCTGAATTGGCTTTAAAATGCATCTAAAAACACCTAATTCGGACTTGTGTACACTGAGTTATGTTCATTACAGTGTTCTACGTTTAAACAGCCAACGAATTGGTTTCTGGTTTAGTAATTCGAGAATTTGACTAAGTTACATTAGGAACTGGACTAAGTGACCTTCATGAATATTGTAGTTCTGTGTCTTAGCTTCGAAACGGCGTAGGTTTCGTTTTAATCCGATAAGCGTAGCCTCGGATATGTTATTTCCGCATTTGTACGTCAAATCTGTTTTGAACTAAATTGAATTTCTGCACTTGTACTTAATACGATTCTTGTTATTATGATATTGTGAGCCTATGGAACGGCTCTTGACATGAATTGCTGATATGTATAATGTTGGGTTGTGTTTGAGAAAAACAATGAAGCCTAAAAGGCTGGAAAATTAGGTAAACACAAAGGGCATGCTGCCCGAATTTTTACTCGAGGACTAGAAAACTATATTAGCGACTTGAGTGAAGGTTAAGTACTTATTACTTGAACTAGCGAGAACCTTGGCCACTATGTTTCTTGAGTGTTATACGTTAGGACTTGGACGAACTTGTACCCTTGAGAAATGAAATAATGATTGCTCGAAGTATGTTTTCCTTGTACTTTCAACTCGCAAGACAATTTCAAGTATAAATATTACAAAGTTTTACTGTTTAAAAAGGCGAGCAAGTGTTTCACGACTACTGTCCGAGTGAATTTCAATTTCTTGATTCTTATTGAACGAAACGTCTAAGTTTCGAACTTTAGTCATGTTTCAAAGTTCTCAAATTGAGTTTTATCGCAGATTTGGACTCCGAACTCGGAGTATAACCTGAAAGTGACCAGTAAAAGCACTATATCTTTTGGTGAGTGCTTTCAAATACTGAATTGAACTTGATACTTGTACTTGATACGTGCCAATATGATTACATGCCACATGCGTGAATTGTTAGGGCAAGAGTGTACTTTATCGCACTTGCCCTTACATGATATATACTTGTTTATTGTTGCAATTGACTTGACATACTTGTTATGATGCGCGCACTTCCTGGAATTCCAGAAACCCTGTGGCAAGTTACTTTAGTCGAGCCGGCAGGGGCTTGGTCGGTTGGGTAACGAGCCCTGGGTCTCTTGCTTTGTCGAGTGGAGTGATATCTCCTCGACTAATTGGTATACTCGAGTATTACCACCCGTGTTTATTGAGGATTTTGGGCCCAGTAGGGGGTGTGAATGGTGGATGGAGAGTAGTGTAAGTGGTGTTCTACTGGATTGGTTCCTTTACTTGAAAGTTGACGGAGTGTCAACTACTATGTGATCAAGCCCTGATGATGAATGGAAGTTGGCTCCTGAGAGCCATCCGTATCCTTATGCTTTGGAATGATTATTGTTTATTGGATTATTGTTTCTTCTGAAAACTTTTACACTCGCTCATTTTGAGATTGCTACTTGAAGTGTTATTGCTCACTTTTATGAACTTTTCATGCTCGTTACTTTGCTATATCGAAAACTAGTACTTATAAATAATGGTCAATTTGCTATTTGGAACCTCACTGGGCTTTTAGCTCACACCACGCTATTTGTTTTCCTTACAGGGGTACGAGTGAAGCGTGAGAAGTGTAAAGGATAGCGTAGTCTAGTTACTTTAGACTTTGTTTTGAATGTTGGTTTTGTACTCGCGCTATTCCTCGAATGGAACATTTTGTACTTGGATTGTATATATTTTGAACTAGTTTAAGTATATCGAGACTTTGTACCTTGATTTCTATCAATGTAAATTATAAGCTTGAATTGTGAATATTATTAATGGTGCTTGGTGTGTGTGCACGTGATTCGAGTGAGTGAGTCCTGGCGAGAGCTGGGCAGGCGGTCCGCCAAACCCTCTGGTACGCCTTAGGGGGAGGTGGGGTCGTCACAAAATAGGTGAACGAAAAATTTTAGACCCGACTACCGTATCTTGGATTGAGGAGGCTAATGAAAAGGTAAAATTGGTACGACAAAGGATTCAAACCGCTCAGAGTAGACAAAAAAGTTATGCCGACAATCGGAGAAAGGATTTGGAGTTCACCGTTGGAGATATGGTATTTCTCAAGATTACGCCTTTAAAAGCAAGTTTGATGTCCGGAAAAGGGAAGAAACTACAACCAAGGTTTGTAGGGCCATATAAGATTATTCAACGAGTTGGGAATGTAGCCTATAAGCTGGAATTACCACCGAGCTTATCTCGAATTCATAACGTGTTTCATGTGTCCATGCTTAAGAAATATCATCCAGACCCCTCTCATGTTTTACAACCGGAGAATATTGAGATCGATGAAACCCTGACCTATGAGGAGAGACCGGTAAAACTTCTGGATCGAAAGGTGAAGGAATTGAGGAACAAGCAGATACCACTAATGAAAGTTCTATGGAAGAACCATGGAGTAGAGGAGGCAACATGGGAAGTTGAAGAGACAATCAGAGAGAAATATCCAGACTTGTTCATCAACCAAGGTAAATTTCGAGGACGAAATTTTCTTAAGGGGGAGAGGATGTGAGGACTCGTAAAAACTATTATTTTATGCCTAATTTATGGCTTAATAAATTATTTAATTGGATTTTTATCCCAAGGAATATTTTCTAGTCTTCTTAGACCTAAATACATGGTAATATAATTTCGTTATATTTTTAAAGTAACTCGTTTCAAAAATTAATTTCCTGGAGTACGTTTAGTAAAAATAGTGAATAGTGCTTGGAGATTTTATCCGCGTAGGAGCACAATAAGCTTGGAATTGTAAGGATCGAAGACAACCTAAGAGGGGGGGTGAATTAGGCTTTCAAAAACCTGCTAATAAATATTCAACCTTTTTGAACAGACAGCCTTTTTTTTTCAAAATGCCTCCCAATGAACAAGATAATATAGTAGCTCAGGTATTAGTGAGATGGAGAGAAGAGCAGTTTATATAGAAAAGTAGTAAATGAGAGTAAAGAACCAAACCAAGCTTCAAACACAATTGAGGTTTGAACACCTCTGTTATATACCAAGTTACTTCAAGCTGAATAGACTTGCAACCAATCTTATGTGTACAAGGAAGGGATCACTTCCTTCTTGCCCCAAAACTCACTTGGTCAAGCAAGGAAGTTTTACAAACACTCGCAAACCCTCACTATGCTACACTATTGAAGAAGCTATGTCACACTTGAAAAACAGCTACACGAAGATTGCACATGCAAGGAATACAAATGTTTCTTTTGAGTATTCTAGCACTTGAATCACTCACAATCTGATGTAGGCTTGATGTACAAAGTTGTTTTGAGGTGGTTGACTTTGTTCCTTTTATAGGAGACCAGAGAATTCCTCAATTAATGCTGTCAACAGGTAGAAGGCAGCTGAAGAGTCAACTAGCCGTTGGTGCTGTCGGACGTTCGATGTTAGGTGTTTATGCGTCCGAAGGTAGGATGAATACTTGAAAATTTCTTCTTCACTTTCTTCGGACGGCCGATGCGTCCAGAATGTTGCGTCCAAAGAGCAGCAACACTTGTCGGACGTCCGATACACAGGTGTTGAGCGTCCGAATCCTGATCAGTTGAACGAGTAACTTCTGGCTTGTCTTCTTCGGACGTCCGAGTCTGAGTTCTTTATTCGTCCGAAGGAACTCAAAGAATGTCGGACGTCCGATCCTCTCCTTTTGTGCGTCCGACATTATCCACAGCAGACTTCATTCTTTTTGTTCTTCTTCTTTTTCTGCTTTAAATCCACAGACCTGTTTGATTCATTTCTGAAAAGGATCTCTACAAAAAGTGTTAGAAACATCCAATTGTTTTGTAATCATCAAAAGATATGAATTGAGATAAACAATCTCCCCCTTTTTGATGATGACAAAACAATTGGATGGAGCACAAACTGTACCAGCTCCCCCTGACAAAGTGCATGAGTATTATATTACTCCCCCTGACTAGATACTCTATACCATCAGTTTTAAACCCCATCCAATTCCAATTCTCCCCCTTTTTGTCATCACAACCAGGCAGAAGTAATATCAGTAATCACAGTTTGGAATTAATCATTGAGCAGATATCAATCAGAAACATTCATTCAACCAGCAGATTGCACACATACATAACCAATCATATCATTCAAGAAAGAAAAACATCCATAACACAATACTTAGTTAAAGCATTCATAAACAGTAAAGAAAATATCCAGTTTTACAGACCATGTGTCCAGCACTTAAAACAAAAGATAAACTCTAGTCCTAGATTTAGGTGCAGTGACCTAGAAGTGCCTAGATAGTGATTTTAGATGATCCAGGCCTCCTCCTGGTCAGACAATACTGTTCAGGGTCCTCCTCTTCCTCAGTTTCTTCATCATCTTCAACTTCTTCCTCAGTTATTGGAGCCTTGCCTTTATCCTTGGGTTGAGAACTGGAAGCTGGAGTAGTCTCATCACCAGTGGTTGGCCTTGTGGGCTCAGATCTTGGTTCTTTCGGATGAGCAGCTTCATTTGTTTCAGGTATAGGGGGCACAAGAAGATTCCTTTTTTCAAGAAAGGAGGATTGTTGGGCAGAGGTCATGGTCATCATGAGACCATCTTCAAGAAGCATAACATGCTGTTTGAGGTCTTCAAGCAGGGAGATGACCTCAGAATTGGAAGAGAAGGACTTACGGCAGACTTTCTGGGATGAATGGTGAAAGGAGATATATACCCTGACTGATCATGGGGAGTTCTATGAGTGACAGGGGTTTCATGCAAATTTTTTCTTCTAGACTCGGCTACAGTCTCCTTGTAGCACCAATGACCCTCAAAAAATTTTAGATTCTTTCTTTCAAAGTAAGTTTTGGAGAAAACTGAAGAGGCACTTTCTTTTGGAGATTTGCCAGAAAAGGGTATGTCAAAATGTGCAAAAATGGGGGTCAGAAATCTGCCATAGGAAAGTTTCCTACGACTATCAGTGCTGATTTTGAGCAGAAATTTGCACATTACAAATCCAAAGTCAATGCGAATTTTTTCAACAAAGCAGTAGAAAAGATAGAGTTCCATTTTATTTGCATCTGTTCTGTGGCCATCAGTTGGCACCAACAGATTCGAGATGATAGTGAAGATGATCAGATTCTGAGGACTGAGATCATCCAATCTTGCCTCAGCAGGGGTGTTGAATTTGGATTGAAAATAAGTCATGAGTTTAGCATTGTAAAAGTGATGATAGGCAGAAGGAAATTCCTCATATGAAAAGAAATTTGCAATTTTTCCCTTAAAACCAGGTTCAATATTAGTTTTCAGAATTGAATTCACAATGTCAGGAGTTAATATGATGTCCACAGAATTGACCCTAGAGATGAGTTCAGTGTGTGATGTACCCTTTCTAAGATTAGCAAAAAATTGGTACAGCATGTCAGGATAGAAAACATTAGGAATGGTCAAGAGATGAGTCCATTTCTGGAATTCAAAGAGTTTGATGACAGGTTCAAGATCAAGCTTACGAAATTCAAAAGGGATGATGAGCCTTTGGGTGATGAAACCTTTTTGAGATACTAACTCAAATCTGTCTCTGGCTTCATCATCGATGAACTTGGGTAGAGGAATGGGTTCAGGTGCAGGCTGAGATGCTGGATTCTTCCCAGAACGTGTCCCTTTAGAGGTTTGAGTGCCAGATGCACCAGCATTTTGAGTCTCAGTCCTTGTCCTTGGAGACTTCCGGATGGAGGGTTCAGGTGTTGGCTGACTCTCAGTGATGTTTTCTTCATTCTGCTGATCAACAGAGGGATCAGCAGATTGCTTTTTCTTGGATTGGGGAGTTCTCTTTCCCTTTGCAGTCCTTTTTCTTTTACTGGAAGACCTTGTGACAGTTTCTTCACCTTGGGTGGCCTGCTCTGGTTCCTCATTTCCACCAGCAATGTTCCCTTCAGAGATCTGCCTTTCCATTTGTTCATCAGATGGTTCAGGAGATGGAATGACTAATTTTCTTTGGGCACTCTCCTTCACTATGCCCCTACGAGTCACTTTCTTTCTTTTTGAAGCCACAGGAGGTGGATCAACAATTTCAATATCTTCATCCCTCAGTTTAAAAGACCGTCCGGCACTAGTAAATCCTCCCCTCATCCTAATCATGATGCAATGTGGATGTGATTTTTAATGCAGAGTGTTGTGTACAGAAGGAAAGAACAGTGAGAGTTAACAAGAGTGCACTATGATGCCGCAGGGAGAGGGTTATATGAGGTTAGGGTTTCGTATGTAAATTGGGAATTTTGGGGCAGTTGGGTGTTAGAAATGCCTTTTATGAGTGGTTAAAGAGCAATGGAGGTGTAATTGAGTTGGTTGAGTCAATTTCTCGGAACTTGGTTTGAGGAGAGAGGAATTTGAATTTCAAATTTTAGAGAAACTGAAAGGTCGCGTCCGAGACTGATGAAGGAAAATGAATTGAGAAGAGTCAGTGACTGCCTTATAGGACACATTTTTGGGTGTCGGACGTCCGAACGAAGTGATGCGTCCGACACAACCGTCCGAGCTAGGGATTTTCTGTACCTTGGATGAAGAACACCGTCGGACGTCCGTTTCAATTCATCGGACGTCCGATAAGGATTGACTGGAAATAAGACTCAGAACATTTTTTCTGTAACACCCAATTTAGTCCTTAAAAACACAAATTGATCTAGCGGAAGAGCTTTTGTGAGTATATCAGCGATCTGTTCTTTAGAACAAATAAACTCAACACGGATTATCCCCTTTGAGACAAGATCGCGAATGAAATGATGCTTAATATCAATGTGCTTAGTCCTAGAGTGTTGAATAGGATTTTTTGTTAGATTAATTGCACTGGTGTTGTCACAGTACATGGGTACACATTCATATACTAAACCGAAATCATTTAATGTGTTTTTCATCCATAACAATTGAGCACAACAAGCACCAGCAGCAACATATTCAGCTTCAGTAGTGGACAGTGAGATAGCATTTTGTTTTTTACTAAACCAAGAGACCAAGCAATTTCCAAGAAAGTTGCATATACCAGTAGTACTTTTTCTATCTATTTTACAACCTCCAAAATCAGCATCAGAGAATCCACACAAAGGAAGTTCATAACATTTTGGATACCACAAGCCAAAATTTAAGGTTCCTTTAAGATATCTCAAGATTCTTTTTACTGCATTCAAGTGTGATTCCTTTGGACAGGATTGAAATCGAGCACATAAACACACAGCAAACATGATGTCAGGCCTACTAGCAGTTAAATAAAGTAAACTTCCAATCATACCTCTGTACTTCTTCTCCTCAACTTTAATACCTTCCTCATCTTTGTCTAGTTTGGTAGAGGTGCACATAGGTGTCCCAACAGGCTTTGAATCCTCCATTCCGAATTTTTTCAGCAACTCCTTGGTGTATTTTGTTTGATTTATAAACGTTCCATCTTGGTTTTGAACCACTTGGAGTCCAAGGAAGAAATTCAGTTGTCCCATCATGCTCATTTCAAATTCTTTTTGCATGATGGTGGAAAAGTCCTTGCACAATTTTTCGTTAGTAGCACCAAATATGATATCATCCACATATATTTGCACAATCAAAAGATCTTGTGAGCTTTGTTTTGTAAAAAGCGTAGTGTCTACAACACCTCTTTTAAAACCATTTTCAATCAGAAATCCACTCAGACGTTCATACCATGCTCTAGGAGCTTGCTTTAATCAATATAAAGCTTTTGAGAGTTTAAACACGTGATCTGGATAGGATTCATTTTCAAAACCAGGAGGTTGGTCAACATAGACCTCTTGGTCTATAAATCCATTTAAGAAGGCACTCTTAACATCCATTTGAAATAGTTTGAAGTTCTTGAAACAAGCAAATGCTAAAAACATTCTTATGGATTCTAGCCGAGCTACTGGTGCAAAAGATTCATCAAAGTCTATTCCCTCTTCTTGAGTGTATCCCTTAGCCACCAGTCTAGCCTTATTTCTAACAATCTCCCCTTTATCATTCAATTTGTTTCTAAAAATCCATTTTGTGCCAATGATAGGATGGCCTTGTGGTCTGGCAACCAGAGTCCAAACTTTGTTTCTTTCAAATTGGATTAACTCTTCTTCCATGGCTAAAATCCAGTGCTCATCATTCAAAGCATCAACAACATTTTTAGGTTCAATATGTGATACAAAAGCAAGATTATCCATCAAGTGTCTAGATGAGCGAGTTCTGACCTTTTCAGAAGGATCACCAATTATAAGCTCCCTGGGATGATTATGAGCAAATTTCCAGGCTCTTGGAAGATCATTAGGAGTAGTGGTAACTCCATTATTTACTTCTTCAACTGGACTGACCTGAGCATCATTATCCTTTGAATCAGTTTCTGGTGAGGCAGAGTCATGGTCATTCATTGCTAGCTTCTTTAGTCCTTCTTGAACACCTGTGTCATCATCTTCACCACAACTCATAGAAATGTCATCATTAGATTCATCAAAGGTAATGTGTATAGCCTCCTCTATGATCAATGTTCTACGATTATAGACTCTGTAACCTCTTTTGTTTTCACAATAACCCAAGAAAATTCCTTCATCAGATTTCTTGTCAAACTTTCCAAGATGTTCCTTGATATTCAAAATGAAACATTTACAACCAAATACTTTGAAGTAGCTGACTACAGGCTTTTTATCATACATGAGCTCATAGGAAGTTTTGTTCAAAATTGGTCTTAGAAGAATTCTATTCATGGTATAACAGGCTGTGTTTATGGCTTCAGCCCAAAAATATTTTGGTAAATTGCATTCACTAAGCATGGTTCTAGCAGCCTCTTGGAGAGTTCTATTTTTTCTTTCTACAACTCCATTCTGTTGAGGAACTCTAGCAATAGAGAATTCATGGGTAATACCATTATGATCACAAAATTCTGGAAAACCACAGAACTTAAATTCTGTCCCATTATCACTTCTAATTCTAACAATTTTCAAGCCAAGCAGATTTTGTACTTTAGCAAATAATGAGGTAAAATTCTTAAAGGCATCATCTTTATGAGCAAGGAATATTACCCAAGTATATCGAGAGTAGTCATCAACAATCACAAAACAATATCTCTTACCGCCAAGGCTTGCAGTCTGTGTAGGACCAAACAGATCAAGGTGCAGAAGTTCAAGTGGTTTTGAAGTAGAAACACATTTCTTAGGTTTAAAAGAAACCTTGACTTGTTTTCCAAATTGGCAAGCATCACAGATTCTGTCTTTTTCAAATTTAATTTTTGGAAGTCCTCTCACAAGTTCTTTTTTAGAAATTTCTTTCAGCAAATCCATATTGAAGTGACACAACCTTCTATGCCACAACCATGGGTCCTCATTTGCAACTTTGAGACATTTGAGATGTGAGGAATCAATTTTTTCAAGAAACACTACATAGACATCATTAACCCTTTTTCCTTTGAAAACAATGTTGAACTTTGAGTCAAATATGAGACATTCAAGCTTTTTGAACAATACAAACAAATTCCTATCACACAATTGGCTAACACTTAACAGATTGTAGCTTAAATTGTCAACAAGAAGAACATTGTGGATAAACGTTTGATCATTCTTACCAACATCGCCAATGCCAACAGTCTTGGCTTTGTTATCATCTCCAAATGTTACCTTTCCACTTGCTTTCTGCTTGAGTTTGATGAATTGTGATGCATCACCAGTCATATGTCTTGAACATCCACTATCAATGAACCATTTTGATTCTTTAGCAATGTAATCCTGGTTCACCTACACACAAACCCACAAGATAATACTTGGTACCCTTTACATGTTGGGTCCTTGAGAGTTAGCCTTGTGTTTGACTATCCACATGCATCTCATGCCATTCCTCAAGTTTTTCTTAACATGACAGTTGCTATACATATGACCAGATTGACAACAAAATTTGCATATTGACATTGAATCAATCAAATGAACAGGTTTAATGAATCTGACCTGCCTTCTTCTGTGGATAGCAAATTCATTTGTATTTTGGTTCAGTCTTATTCGATGAGTATTAACATAAGGTACAGTGTCATTCTTTTGAAAATGATTCTGTTTCACATGATGTAACAATTTGCATAAATCATCCATCCTTTTTCTTAAGCTGCATTGCTCACTTTTGAGAGAGTCACAGTAATTTTTCATATTATTTTCAGTCCTTTTCAGGTTATCATTTTCATGCTTAAGACATTTGTTTTGTTGAAAAAGATTTGCATTGTCTTGTATTAGAAAACTGATTTTTTGCTTCAGTTCTTTGTTTTTAACATAGGATTCTTTCAATCTGTTATGCATTTTTTCTAGAAAAGAATTAACATCATCATCAGATTCACTATCACTATTGGTTTGAGAATTGCATTGTGTTACCTCTTCATCTCCAATAGCCATGAAAGCCACTTGAGCAGATTCCTCTTCTTCTTCAACTTCGCCTTCTGAGTTGCAATCATTCCAGGTAATCTGGAAATTGTTGAACTTTGGTTTTCGTTCAATCTTGTTTTCCTTCTTTTTCTTCATTGGACACTCATTTGCATAATGTCCAGGTTGGCCACATTCAAAACATTTATCGTTCTGCTTTTTGTTGAGCTCTAGTTTCCCTCTATTCCTGAAGTCATTTGTCTGATTCTGGAAGGAATTGCTGGATCCGCCTTTCCTGAATCTTCTCTTATTGAGAAATCTTTTGAAGCCTCTTGTGATGAGTGCAATATCACTATCATCACCTTCCAAGTCATTTTCATCCAATGAGGCTGTTTCATCTTCATCTTGTGAAGCTTTCAGAGCAATACTCTTCCTTCCTTTTGTGTCTTCTTCTTCCTGCAACTTAGATTTAAGTTTCAGTTCATAAGAGGTTAGAGAGTTAATCAGAGATTCAATGGATAAGGAATTTAGATCCTTGGCTTCCTCTATGGCAGTCACTTTGCTTTCCCAATCTTTTGATAGAGCATTCAGAATTTCCTGTTCTTTTCACCTTGAGAGTACTGCTTCTCAAGCACCTCTAAATCCTTGATCAGATCATTGAATCTACAATACATTTTGTTGATGTTCTCATGAGGCTCTATCTTAAAAGATTCATACTTGGTGACCAGAATGGACTTTTTCTGTTCTCTTACGTTGTCACTGCCCTCACGGATTTCTCTTAACTTATCCCATATTTCTTTGACAGATTTACACCCTTTTACTCTAATTGACTCATTTGAGTCTAAGGCACTGTAAAGTACATTCATGGCTTTGGCATTCAATGTGAGATTGGTTCTGTCTTGAGCATTCATCTCAGCTCTCGTTTTTGGCCGCAACAAGCCTGTTTCTGCATCAAGAAAGTTAGCATCATGCGGTCCTTCATTTACAATAAACCACAGCTCAATATCAATGGATTGTAAGAAGATAATCATTCTTTCTTTCCAGCTAACATAATTGGAACCAGTAAACATGGGAGGTCTAGTGACAGATTGCCCTCAACAAACATAGCATGACTGGTTGTCATCTTTACTCCAAGCCGCTTGAGTTTAATCTCTAGGAGACCAAGCTCTGATACCAATTGTAAGGATCGAAGACAACCTAAGAGGGGGGGTGAATTAGGCTTTCAAAAACCTGCTAATAAATATTCAACCTTTTTGAACAGACAGCCTTTCTTTTTCAAAATGCCTCCCAATGAACAAGATAATATAGTAGCTCAGGTATTAGTGAGATGGAGAGAAGAGCAGTTTATATAGAAAAGCAGTAAATGAGAGTAAAGAACCAAACCAAGCTTCAAACACAACTGAGGTTTGAACACCTCTATTATATACCAAGTTACTTCAAGCTGAATAGACTTGCAACCAATCTTATGTGTACAAGGAAGGGATCACTTCCTTCTTGCCCCAAAACTCACTTGGTCAAGCAAGGAAGTTTTACAAACACTCGCAAACCCTCACTATGCTACACTATTGAAGAAGCTATGTCACACTTGAAAAACAGCTACACGAAGATTGCACATGCAAGGAATACAAATGTTTCTTTTGAGTATTCTAGCACTTGAATCACTCACAATCTGATGTAGGCTTGATGTACAAAGTTGTTTTGAGGTGGTTGACTTTGTTCCTTTTATAGGAGACCAGAGAATTCCTCAATTAATGCTGTCAACGGGTAGAAGGCAGCTGAAGAGTCAACTAGCCGTTGGTGCTGTCGGACGTCCGATGTTAGGTGTTTATGCGTCCGAAGGTAGGATGAATACTTGAAAATTTCTTCTTCACTTTCTTCGGACGGCCGATGCGTCCAGAATGTTGCGTCCGAAGAGCAGCAACACTTGTCGGACGTCCGATACACAGGTGTTGAGCGTCCGAATCCTGATCAGTTGAACGAGTAACTTCTGGCTTGTCTTCTTCGGACGTCCGAGTCTGAGTTCTTTATTCGTCCGAAGGAACTCAAAGAATGTCGGACGTCCGATCCTCTCCTTTTGTGCGTCCGACATTATCCACAGCAGACTTCATTCTTTTTGTTCTTCTTCTTTTTCTGCTTTAAATCCACAGACCTGTTTGATTCATTTCTGAAAAGGATCTCTACAAAAAGTGTTAGAAACATCCAATTGTTTTGTAATCATGTTGGATTTAATGGTATTTTAATGGTTATAATGATGGATTTATGGAGTATTATTGTTGGAAACTCAAAGTTGAGGTCATGACAAGAAATTTCCGAAACTGCCCCTGTTTTGTTCGGCCATGATAAGGCCCATTTTTGGTGATTTATTGGCGTGAACCTGATGTTTATATGTTATATTATATGTGTAAAAATTTTCGTTGGAAAACATTAACGTTTGGATGGGCAAATGAATTTATTCGTGGACTAGGCAAGCTGGAAAATTATTTTCGGGTAACCCTGTCCAGCGGTAGCATTTTGATCATAACTCTGTCCTCGGGTATCAAAATCAAGTGCCGTCAGTGGCGTTTGAAACTAGACATTCCTAGCTTTAATTTGAGATAAAATGCACATTCTGATTCCTTGTGAGTGAGATGAACGATTCGTTTTAAGATAGCTGTCCTGTCTCTCGGATTTGCTGGAGTGGTTTGTAGAGGCAGCCACTTGAGGCTCAATTTCGAGCTGGTTGCTTGCCAAATTTCTGAACGTTTTCTTCTGTGAACTTTTAGTCCTATGAATGTATTTTCTAATGCCATAAACCATGACTCATTCCGAGTTAAATTGATAGAGTTGTGACTAAAACAAGAGGACTGCCCTGTTTTGGAAAAACGTAATATTTGGACTGATTTGGGACAAAAACTTGGGAGTGATCTTATTAATTGAAATTTTGATGCTAAACCATTACCAAAGGTATCATGGATGTATCTTAGACCTTTATTTCACCAATGAACCACGATTGGATAGCTTTCTTGGTTAAACGATTTGAAATTGGGAAATGAAAGTCAAAAGGCAGATTGCCTTAGAATTTTTCCTGAGCTTTGGTTGACTAATTAACTATCTTTCCGAAGGTATTTTTCCCTGAAATTTGATAGAGAGGTACCTTTCATATGGGAGTAAAATACTGCCAATTTTGGTACCAATCCAAGTTTGTTTCGATACCCAATTAAATTTCTAGTGTTGGAGGTTCAAATCTGGAAATTCTTCTCCAGTCTTGAATTTCCCCAACTTTGGGCTACCGTATCTCGGTATTCGAAACTCCGATTCTTGATCCGCTTGTTTTGCTATACACCTCACTTGCAACTCTAATTGAGTTATGAATTTCAGAGGCCGGTTTGCAACGTGTAAATCGTACCGAATTTTCAAATTTGGCCGAAAACCAACTTAATTCTGCCTTGTAAACTGAGTCTGCCCCTTCATGCTCATTTTTGAGCACTTTCCACTTCGATTCATGGGAAAGTGTCTTCTAGGAACTTATAGTACTTTCTAAGAGGTTTCCAACGGTATAAAGTTTTCCAATTCTTGACTTATTCCGAGCGAGTTACGATTTTTCAAAGATTTATCATAAAACTGAAATTTCTCAAATTTCAAGGCAAAGGAGTTTTCCAAAACTCTTAATTCTCCTAGTATTATTCAAACGTTTTGCCCTCGATTTTCATGATAAAAACTCAGATAATATTGTATTTAATAAAACGCAAGTTGAACCTCGATTTACGAGTAATTGAGGTTCATTCTTGTGAAAATATTTTTTAGATTGTACTAGTATACAATCTTCCTTGATAAGTGAGATACTTGAGTGATTATCCACTATTAATTTCCAGGCACACAAGGAGACATTCAAGAGGATCTTACTGTGGACACTTGAACTCCCAGAAAATAATTCTTATTGAATTGCTCGGTGAGTGTCAAGTGTGTGAATCTTTGATACTTGCTTATTTGTGGTAATTGTTGGAAGTTTTAAAAATAAGGGCGGGTGCGTACTTTATCGCACTCGTTCTAATTTCAAATGAATGATTGAAATGTATTGAATGATCGAAATGTATTGAATGAATGAAATGTATTGAATGAATGAATGAAATGAAATGTTATGTTTTGATTACATATGTCGTTGGAGTGAACCTCCTCGACTTTCAAATGAATGGGGGACGCCCAAACTCATAGGCCGACCTTGAACTCGAGCCGGCAATGGGCTTGGTCGGGAACTTGGGCGAGCCATGAGATATATATGAGCTCGACCTAATGAGAGGTCTTGCTTGGCATACTCGTGGAGTATCGCCTTATAAATGACTTGTGGGCCCTTGAGGTGTACGGTGGACGGAGGGAAGTAAGTGGTGATCTACGAAAATGAAAATACCGACCCGGTTGACAGGAGGGTCAACGCGGGAAGGTATACGAATGACATCGGCAGAGCGAGTGGAACTTAGCTCCTGAGAGCTACTATATCCTTGAATTGTTTCTGATTACTTTTCCTGTTCGAATGATTGATTATTGAAAAGACATGGTTTTATTTATTAAATTTGGGATTGCTATTTGAACAAAGTGCTTGCATGTGTGTTCTTGGCCTCACGAGCGTTTAGCTCACCCTATAGTTTTGTTTTCCTTAACAGGACCGAATCTTGGAGAAGTATGGAGAAACCATTCGTTGTACTTTTGTTAAGACTCCTGTTATATTTTGACTAGGCCCTGGTTTGAGTTGTACTTTTGGAATTGAAATGTAAAAGTTTGGGCCCTGACGTGTATTTTGAATTTAAGTAGTATTATGATTACCCGATGTACTGGTTACATGTTAAGTGACTTGTTAAGTTTGAACGCTTCCGCACTATTTGTATTCATGGTGCTCTCTTCGAAGTGTTTAGTTCGGATTTAAATTGAATGGAATTGCTTGAGTCCTGGCGAGAGTTGGACAGGCGTCCGCGGATACCCTTTGGTCCGCCTTAGGGAGATGTGGGGCGTCACAGAATCAGCCTAAGGTTAAATTATTAAAATTGTAGAAAATGATGTTTTATAGCTTCCTGTAAAATTTCAACTCAATCAGAGCATTGTAGAGCATGAAATGACAAAATTACCCTTGCTGCCATAGGTATAGTTTTGTGGACAGTTTTGACATTTCCTTATTCTGACTGCTTTTTTTCACCTTGATCCGTATCCAATTAGCCTTTGGCAAAACACAAAACTTTTAGCCCTATGTTTCAGCTTTCCAAAGCAACTAAAAACACCTCAAACGGAATTGTGTAGCTTCAGTTATTGTCATTTGAATTTAGTACTGACAAGGACATGTTGGTTCTGTAATCTGTACTTTTGACCTAGATCAATTGTGAACTGGATTGAGGGATCTTCATGAAAGTTGTAACCCTTTGTCTTAACGTCGCAGCGGTATAAAATTCACACCAATACGATAAACATAACTCTAGTTGTGACTAAAATGTTATAAGATGTCGAATCTGCCATTTAGTCTTTTGCCTTCCAAACTTGATTTCCGATTTGATTATTATACTTGTGTTGCACTGGGATGATTGTAGAGCCTAATGGAAGGGCTATGTTGGTGACATTGTTTGTGTGTGTTTTGGGGGCTGAAATGAGAAAAGAATAATGAAGCCATAAATGGCTGGAAAATAGGTAAACACAAAGGGCATGCTGCCCAAATTTACACTCGAGGGTTAGGTAGAGGTACTCGCGACTTGAGGACGAATTTGGGAATGAATCTTACTTGAATTGTTTAGGGTATTCATGTCTTATTTCATAGAGGTCTATAAGTTAGCATTCGGCCGAAATTTGTACCCTTGGAAAAATGAAATTTACGACTAAAAGAAATACATTTTTTCCATTTCTTCGATTCAAATGGTATTTCAAGTATAATTGCTTCAAAGCTCCAAAGTTTTAAGAGCGAGCATAAGTTTTACTAATACTCTCTAAATGAGTTTTAATTACTTGATTCTCGTTAAACGAAACGTTTAAGTTTCATACCTTAGTTACTTTTGAAAGCTCTTAAGCAATGTTTTATCGCAGATTTGGACTCCAAACCCGGAGTGATACCTGAACGTGACCTGTAAAGGCACTACATCTTTTGGTGAGTGCTTCCAAATTCCTGATTGAACGGGACACTTGTTTTCAATACTTGACCAATGTGATTTAATGATATGTAATTTGTTTGATCGGGCAAAAGTGTACTTTATCGCACTTGCCCTAATATGATATATACTTGTTTATTATTGCAATTGACTCGATATACTTGTACTTGACTTGTAAGTGCTGAGCGGCAGCATGTACCACACTCAATGTGAGTGGGAGGTGCCTCTCATTCCCGTCTCCGTACTTTTATTTTTATTCAGTCGATTGGAGATGTTATATCTTCGACTTCTTGGGGACCCAAACCCCACTGGCTAGTTAATCGAGTTGAGCCGGCAAGGGTTTGGTCGATTAGATAACGAACCATGGGTATCTAGTGTTGTCGAGTGGAGTGTTATCTCCTCGATTAATCGGTATACTCGAGTATTGCCACCAGTGTTTATCTTGGAGTTCAGGCCCGATAAGGGGTTTGGTTGATGGACGGAGATTGGAGTTAAGTGGTGTACTACTGGACTAGTTACTTTATTTGAAAGTTGACGAAGTGTCAACTACTATATGACCAAGCTATGGTGGAACTGTATCCTTTTATGTGAACTACTGAATATGAGATATCGGTTAATTGCTCGCTATTGTACTTTTATGTTATATTTACTGTTCATTAATGGTCAATTTGCTATTTGGAACATCACTGAACTTTAGCTCACTCTGTTAGTTTTGTTTTCCTTACAGGGGGTACAAGCGAGGCATGCGACGTGTACAGAGTAATATAGTCTAATTGTTTTGAATTTTCTAATTTGTACTCACGCTAGCACCCGATGTGATACCCCGAATTTTAGGACATTGTTTTCCCTCATTTTTTTTAAATTTCGATTTATTTCCTTTGTTTTGTTTGAAAAATATTATTCTTTTTATTTGGACACTTTAAATTTAAATCAAAACCCTAGTTTTACTTGTGACTAAAAGGTTATTATGTAATTGAGTTTATGTATGACAATGCATATTTTATTATAGGTAATTATAATGGTTGGGTGGTTAGTAGATTAATGAGGTGTAATTAAGCTTGTGGATTTCATTAAGTTAGTGATCTATGGAGTTAATTGTAAAGATTAAAAGAAGTTGGGGTCATAGTGTGAGGATTAGCAAAGTAGGATCTTTAGTAACCTCAAAGTTTCTAGGATCTTCCCAAGCCTAAATTTGATTGGTGGAGAAAAAGTAAGTTGACCATTGGCTTAAATATCTTCTATTGTTAGTAAATGAAAAACAAAGCCTCAAATTAAGAGGAAAAAAAAGAGAGATAGGGCCGAACCTCTTAGAGAGGAAAAGAAAGAAAACCTTCAACTTATATCTTTCATTTCTTGCTTGGATCTTGCAAACCAACCGATTAAATCTTGAATTTGTCCATAAAAGTGACTTGCTAAGGGTGTTTCAAGGACTTGGTGGAGTTGTTTTGGAAGAAAGAAATCTAAGCTACTACCTTTCTTGGGGTGTCAAAGTATTTTACTTGGAAACTCCCTTTTGTTCCTAATAATGGTCAATTAGTAGTTTGTAGTGGCTAAACATGTTATTTTATGGAAGATTTTCATGGATTAAAGTGGAGATTGCTAAATTTCTGATTTTTTTGGGGTTTTTCTGTTTTCATATGGCCTTGGATTGATGGCTCTAAAGTGTGTTAAATGGATCCCTTGTGCATCAATTGCGATTATTTGCGGAAAATTTCAGCTTGTGTGGAAATTTTCAGGTTAGGGTTTCAAATCTGCCTTGTTCTGACCGGATTTATTTGAGCATGTTAGAGGCCGAATCAGGCTTAGGTTAAAACATGAAACTTGTATAAAATGGTGTTAACTAGCTGCATACAAAATTTCAGCTTGACCTAATTACTGTACCATGTGAAATGACCGAAATACCCTTGACTGCAAAATTTCAGCTTGACCTGAGCACTGTAGATTTCTGTTTTCATGGAATTTTCCATTTTTGACTCTGAAAATGCATGATTTAGCTTTGGAGGCCTTCATAAGAAATGTAGGTATATGTCTTAGCTTCGAAACGCATAAGATACACCTCAATCGAACTTCGGTAGCCTGAGTTATTGTCATTTAACCATAGTGCGGTTAACTAACCTATTTGTGCGATTCTGGTTTTGTATATTGCAATTTTGACCTAGTTAGACTATGAACTGGACTAAGTAATCTTCATAAAAGTTGTAGACCTTTGCCTTATTTCGAAATGGTATAAATTGAACCTCAATCCGATAAGCGTAGCCTCAGTTGTGTCCGTTACGTAAAACAGCGTCAAATCTGTCTTTTGTTTCTTGACACAAACTCCATTTCCGCACATGTTCCTAGCTTGATTTTGTACTTGTATGACTTTGAACCTATAGAATGGCTATTGAAAAGGAGATTTTAAAGTTTTACAAGTGAGCATAAGTTTTACAAATAGTTTACTTATATCCTTTGGTTTCAATGTACTCTTTTCACTACCAAAACCATATTTATATTTTGTACTAGTACGTATTCGGATTTTCTTGGAATCACTTAAATCTTTGATAGTTGAAGCATAATATGTTCTTCTGATTATATTAGGGTTCATCAGTGACTGACGGTATTATCCGGCAAGATATTTTGGATATTATTTTGCGTAAATAGGTGAGTGTTCCTTGTTTGCTATATTTTCCCTGACTTCATGACTTGTGTTATTGTGTGATAATGTGTGAAGTGCTTTCAAGGATTTCCAAAACGAGTTTTCTAGGTGAGCGTGTACTTTATCGCTCTCAACCTAAATAAAATGTGAAATTTTCAATGATTTAATGATTGATACATTATTTGTGCATGATGTAAGCCTTTTGGCTGAATTGGGCCCTGCCCATCGTTACCGATTGACTCGAACTAGAAGCAGACTCAGTCGGGCGATATGGTGACCCTGGGTGTGAACGTTGGTATACTCGAGTATTACCTTATTGTCGGGTGGAGCCTGGCCAACGTCCAGGAGGGGGTGAATGAAATGAACTAACGAATGTCAATGAAAGAGGGGTTTTACTTACCAAAAATGCATTTTCAAATGATTGGAGAAATAAGGGGAATGACAGGAGAACGAATGAATGAGCGAATAAATAGCTCCTTGTGAGCCCGTATCCTTTTAATGAATGTGTTATTATCGCTTTCCATTGTAAATGTTTCTTGAATTATTGATACTCTATGTTTAATATATTGGATTGATTGTTTGATTATGTGTTCGGAACCTCACTGAGCTTTTAGCTCATCCCTTTAGTTTTGTTTTCCTTAACAGGGGAAGGTGAGCAAGGACGAGAGCTCGGTATAGACTAGCCAGACTAGTTCTTTTGATTCTTTTGTAGTGGTTCTTGCCCTAGCGCTTGGCACGGGCTGGATGTTTGAAGAATTGAGAACCTTTGTATATTCGAAGTTGGTGCTCCTTTTGGGATAGAAATGGACATAAGTTTCGCTTTAAGTTTTGGATTGTTGTTATTCTTATTCTTATGGTTTTATTCCGATTTTTGTTTGAGGTATGATTGAAACCTGGCGAGAGTTGGGCAGGTGGCCGCGAGGTGGGGCTGTCACACCCGACTAGGGTTGTGTGTACTTGAATTGTAAATCCATTAATGTATTTGGGCATGTATGAACCTTGTAGTTGGAACTGAGTATTATTGTATATATTAAGTTGAAGGGATTGTGTTATTCATTTTTCTACATTTGTAAGTTATTTTCTCGAGTTTTAAGTGAGTGAGTCCTGGCGAGAGCTGGCCAGGCGACTCGCTAAACCCTAAGGTACGCCCTAGGGGGAGGTGGGGTCGTCACAGATGGTATCAGAGCTCTTATCGAGCTTATGCCGGGAGAGGGTTCTCGGACTATGGGGATTGGCTTATTAAGTATGGAACAAATGTCTATTGTTGAGGACATTAGATATGTATGTTGGGTAGGAATCTCAAAAGTGGTTGATTTCCTCTTGAACCTGGCCAGTTCGAGTAGTGAATTATCACATTTTTGGATTTTTGTACCTGAGTACCAAAGAGTGATACCTTTATGATAAATCGATATCATGAGTACTATTAGGATAAGTTTGGATGGTGAAAGCCAAGGCATGGGGAATACGAATAATCTGGACTTGAGATATTGAAGATATTAGTGAGATGTGGGGCCCTTATGATTCACGTGTACGATAGTTTTGATTAAGCGTAGTCCTTGAGCAATATCCAGGATTAATGTCCAATAGAATATGTGAATTACTACGTGATGTATATAACGAAAGTATGTTTTTCAATGTGTTTTGTGATTTGACAATGCTTTTATCGAACTTTATAGTTAATTTATTTTGGCTATACTTATATAGGCTATTGTTCAAAAGAAGTATGGAGGGTAGGCGGAGTCAAGGACGTGGGACTACCCGAGGACGCGGTTCTAGCCGTGGCCGTGGGGGGTAGACAGGCACAAGAACAGGTGCAAGAACCAAGAGAGGAAAGAGGTGAAACAGTTGAACCGCAACCTGGACCCCGAGTGGACGGGGGGATTAGGTAGCAACTGCGATTCAACAGATGACTAATATCCTTACTCGATTGGTGGAGCAACCGGGTCAAACCCCTGTGAATCATCCTAGGGAACCCGATATGGGTCAAGATAGGGCCCTAGAGAGATTTCAAAAGTTTTCCCCTCCTAAGTTCCTAGGAGAGCCGGACCCGGAGGTAGCTGAGAGGTGGTTAGAAACCATGATCAATATATTCACTGCTTTAAACTACGTAAAGGAAAGACAGTTGTATTTTGCTATTTTCCAGTTTGAGGGACCAGCTAGAGCCTGGTGGAACATAATTAGGGCTAAATGGGAGAGAGAGGGAACCGCATAGACCTGGTTGAATTTCGTGCGGGAGTTTAACAAAAAATACCTCCCACCTATTGTCCAGGAGAAGAGAGAGGATGATTTTATTAAGTTCCGTCAGGGAACTTTAAGTGTTGCGAGTTTGAGACTCAGTTTACGAAACTATCCAAATTTGCTCCCGAATTGATAACTATGAAGCAAAGGAAGGTAAGGAGGTTTGTGCAAGAGTTCAATGTAGGGATACAAGAGGCCTTGGCGGCGGCCTTGACACGTTTACAGAGGTTTTGGAAAAGGCCCAAAGAACAGAGACTGCTAGGGCACAAGTGAGAAATTTTCATGCAAAAAGGAGAGGTGCGCCTGGTGGAAGTCAAGGGCAGGGACAAGGTGATCTAAATATACCACCATCTAAGGTGAGTCGAGGAGCTGGTGGTGTACGAATTTCGGGGACACCCAAGGAAGTTACTTCAAGAGATACCTCATAATTAGACCAAACCTCAACCCCTCACTTATATTGTGCATATTGTGGAAAGACTAACCATATCGAGGATAACTGCTGTAGAAAGGCTTGGAAGTGTTTAAAATGTGGGAGTATGGAGCACCAGATTGCCAATTGCCCATTAATCAGCGATACTCAGTCGGCTGCCAAATCAAACTCGAAACCGACTAATGTAGTAGGGATCAGGTCAAGGGTGCCAACCAGAGTGTATTCATTGGACCAGCAATCGGTACCTGAACCGACGGAGGTAGTGGAAGGTACAATTCATGTTTTCCATTGTTTAGCTAAATTTTGGTTATAGTGAGACCTGGGAGCTAGAACTGAATAGGAAAGGGAAATACCTTGAGTTATTTATGAATACATGTATGAATTTCGAGGTCGAAATTCTCTTAAGGGGGAGAGAGTGTGAGGACTTGTAAAATCCCTTATATTTTTCTTAAACTTCCCTTTAGTTTGGAATTTATTACTTTACAGTAGCTTTACTATTCATTCACTTCCCCGATGGCTGCAAATAATCATAGAAACAAGGGTTTCCTTTTTACTTTTCTCGTTGCGATAAATTAGGGTTTTTACGTCTTTTCGCAGGGTGAGTAATCGGTACGGGTGTGTACTAAATTTGGTGATTAAAAGTGAGTTTTAGATAAGAAAATAATGTGTGATTAGAAGTAATAATAATAAGTTAGTGAATGGTAAGTAAAAACCTTAGTACGTGCGAGTTGAGGAAAAACGGTGCGAACCGACGTGTACCGTTATTTACCGATTGAACACACCACTTGACCACCACTTTCTTAACTTAATCTTATTGTTATTAGTGTAAAATATCAGCCCCTAATCAGCTCTTGCTGGCCAAAAATTTTGACAACAAAAATCAAGGAAAAGAAGAAATTTTGGAAGTTATTCTTGTGGTGACAAGTGGAGGCAATCCAACTATCTTTGACTCAAACTAAGACCAAGCTTCTTAACCTTTCTTGGGCTTCATTCTTCTTCATTTTCCAGCTATGGTGGCCAAACCTTGAGGGGACAAAAAACAAGAGAAGGAAACATTATTTGATCTTGGGGTTTAGCTTAGTTTGAGTGAGAATCAAGAAACTAAACCGATTAATCCTTTCTTTGAGCACTTGGGAAGCTTGGTGTGCTAAAAGTTTACAAGGAGAGGGGGTGGATATGTCTTACAAGCATCTTAGTGAGGTATATTGGCTGTCCATCATATTTCTTTCCCTTGATCATGCTTAAGTTAATGTAGCAACTTGTATTCTTGGCATACGATAGCTATTTAAGTCATTTTGATGATTATGGTGGATTTGTGAGTTAGGGTTTTGAATTGTTTAGTTGTATTTCTTATTGTTTGGATAGAATATGATGTGAATCAGCTTAGATAGGGAGTGGTAGTAGTGGTTTTATACATGAATAAGAAGATTATCACTTGAATGCATTAATTCCAGCTTTACGTTTTTGTATTACCCTGTTCTGACCAGCTTCATTCGGCCATGATGGAGGCTGAATAAGCCAAAGGTTAAAACATGAAAGTTGTAGAAAATGATGATTTATAGTTTCCTTTAAAATTTAACCTCAATACGAGCACTGTAGAGTGTGAAATAACAAAATTACCCTTGCTGCCATAGGTATAGTTTTGTGGACAGTTTTGACATTTTCTCATTCTGGCTGCATTTTTTTCAACTTGATCCGTATCAAATTAGCCTTTGGCCAAAACACAAAACTTTTATCCCTATGTTTCAGCTTTCCAACGCAACTGAAAACACCTCAAACAGAATTGTGTACCCTGAGTTATTGTCATTTGAATTCAGTACTGACAACCGTACTGACAAGGACATATTGGTTCTGTAATCTGTACTTTTGACCTAGATCAATTGTGAACTGGATAGAGTGGACTTCATGAAAGTTGTAACCCTTTGTCTTAGCTTTGCAGCGGTTTAAAATTCACACCAATCCGAGAAACATAACTCTAGTTGTGACTAAAATGTTATAACATGTCGAATCGACCATTTAGTCTTTTGCCTTCTAAACTTGATTTCCGATTTGATTATTATACTTGTGTTGTACTGGGGTGATTGTGGAGCCTAATTGAAGGGCTATATTGGTGGCATTGTTTGTGTGTGTTTTGGGGGCTGAAATGAGAAAAGAATAATTGTAATGGGGCAAATTTCCTAGCGGCCACGTGTCAGTTCGGACATGGTGACCTGTCAGCTCGGCCAACCAATCTATGGATGCCACGTGTCAGCTCAGATGATGTGATATGGCAGCTCGGGCAGAACAGGTCGGACATAGAGAACATTAGGTCGGCCGCCCCGCAAGCCGTGTGGGCCTAATGGGCCGCGCCTCCCAAGCCTTTCGGATCCACGGGTAAAACTCTAGCAAGACTCCCCCTTGACTAAGACTCAAAATCCCATATGGAAACTACTACTCGTCAAGCCTATAAATATAGCACTACTCGACAACTCAGGGTATGCCATCTACAGTCCTTCCCACTGTAGCCCTACTTCTAAACTCTACTGACTTGATCGTCGGAGCTATTCTGGGGATCTTAGCCCCGCCGCTGTTCTCTCTTCGCAGGATAGTCATCCCGGTTTTCTCCCCTCAACTCGGCAGCGCTCACCCAGCTCGGTTCATAGCAGCTCAGCTCGGACTGCGTTCTTGGTCGTCGCATCAATTGGCGCCGTTTGTGGGAATCACGTAAATTCTTCTCTTGCGAATCATGCCAAGGACTAGGTCTCAGAGGAACGCTGACGGATGCAAGGGGAATGAGATAAGCGGCCCTCAGAACTCCCCTCGGGGTCCGACTCCTGGAGACGAGGGGGTGGGGCTCTCACGAATCCCGCCTGAGCAGCTGGTTCAGACGGTGGCAGAAAACCTACCTACCTTCGAGGCTATCATAGACTACCTAAAGGGGCAGACAGGAGCTCATCATGACCAGGAACCTAAGGTCCAAGAGGTGGAAGGAGTTGGACTGTCAGAATCTAGAGCGGGAAGTCCAAATCCCCGGCCTAAGCGGATGCGCAAGGAGCTCACACGTGAATAGATCGAGGTCGTGGAGCCCTCCTACAAGCACTCCCGAACCGAGAACCCGGAGCCCTTCCGGAGGTTCTCAAGGGGAGAGCTCTCCCCGCGGAGAGAGTAGCTCCAGGTGCAGGACGAGTTGGACCTGCTGTTGGACCCTGAGGCGGACAGGTACATTGCTTCCCCCTTCGTGCCTGATATTGAGGATTATCCACTGCCTGTAAAGTTCAAAATACCGAGCATGAAATCTTACGATGCAACCACGGATCCGGAGGATCATCTGTTCGCATTTATGACGTAAATGCATCTACAAACGGCTGCGGACGCGGTCAGATGCAAGACCTTTCCAATGTTCTTGGAGGGGAAGGCACGTCAATGGTTCCAGGAGCTTCCCCCCAGGTCTATCCGGTTTTTTGCTTAGCTCGTGCGGCTGTTCGCAGCACAATTCGTATCTTCGCGAGCCTTTTCCAAAAGCAGAGCTCACCTAATGACCATCAAGCAGAAGCCAGAGGAGTCCTTGCGCGAGTACATGGTACGTTTCAACAACGAGTCCCTCCAAGTCCGTGATCGGGATGATAAGGTGATCATGACTGCCTTCATCAATGGGTTGCGTAAACAGAAGCTCTAAACCGAGCTCGTGGAAAGACCTCCCAAGTCAGTTCGGGAGATGCTGGACCGAGCTCACGAGAAGGCCAATGCTGAGGAGGCCAATCGCCTGAAGAGCGCGCAGGAAAGACTGAGGGACGATAAGCGCAGGAGGAACTTCGACCAGATAGACACGCGGCACGGCCAAGGACGGAAGAATGCCTATGACCGCCTGCCTAGGAGTCGGCCCATGGGAGGAGATAAGTCCTGGACTGCCCTCACTGCGCCGCGAGCACGGGTCCTTGCTGTGATGGAACAAGAGGGGCTCTCCCGACCTCCCCGATCTTTGGTCTGGGACAAGAGCCGGTGGGATCAGGGCTTGTACTGTGCGTATCACCGAGATGTGGGACATGATACCGAGGATTGTCGCCACCTCAAAAAAGACATTGAAAAGTTGATCAGACGGGGCCACCTCGGGCAGTTCATACGTGAGGAACGAACTGACCAGCGGCGGGGGAGGCCCAAGCCAGAGCACCCGAGCTACTCCCCAGACCGACCTCAGGGGAGCCGTGGCCGAACTCCCAAGCATGAAGCTCAGAATTTGGCTGGGTGATCAATACTATTGCTGGAGGACCGGTTGGAGGGGATAGTCATACAGCCCGGCGTCACAACCGCCCTCTTCCCAGTGGGGAGAGTTCGAGTAAGTGATTAAAGATGTACGAGGAAATCATTTATGGACCTAAAGATGCAGTCCCTTTGGCCTCTAACAACCACGAAGCCATCGTGATAGAGGTCATCACCTGTAACTACAAGGTGAAGAAGGTATACATTGACAATGGCAGTGCCATCGATGTACTGTACTACAAGACCTTTAAGGAGCTGCAGTTCGAGGACAGGCTTCGCTGGCCTCCCGGTGAGGTCGGAGGGAATGATAACCCTCATGGTCATGGTAGGGGTGTCACCGAAGTGCCGAACTGTGCTAGTGAATTTCGCTGTAGTAAAGGAGCCCTCGTCGTACAACATGATTCTGGGGCGGCCTACCCTGAACGCCCTCCGAGCTATCTGCTCCACCTTGCACCTCAGCATGAAATTTCCTACTCCTGTCGGGGTAGCTGAAGTGCTCGGGGATCCAGAGGTAGCTAGGGCCTGTTATATTGCGACTCTCAAAGGCAAGGAGAAACTGGTTGCCCAGACAACCTATTTGGAGCCCTGGGAGCCCATAGGAGAAAGGGAGAGACTGGAGACGGATGAGGGGCTGGTTGAGCTACCCATCCACCCGGACCGACTTGAACGCACGGTTAAGGTCGGCACCTGCCTGAGCGAGCTGACCAGAAACTCTCTCGAATCCCTTTTAGAAGAATACGCGGAGATCTTTGCTTAGAGTGCTGATGACATGCCAGGGATCCCCACCGAGCTGGTGGTTCACAGGCTACACGTGGACCGCCATTGCCCGACCTGTGAAACAGAAAAAGAGGAGTTTTGCCCCCGAGCGGAACGAGGTTGTCAAAAGTGAGGTAGGCAAGCTATTAGAAGCCAAGATCGTAAAAGAGGTCTATTACCCGACCTGGCTGGCCAATCCGGTGCCGGTCAAGAAGGAAGAAAGAGCTTGGAGGATGTGTGTGGATTTCACTGACTTGAATAAAGCTTGACCAAAGGACTGCTACCCCCTCCCGCGGATTAATCAGCTCGTGGACTCAACCTCGGGATACGAGATCTTTTGTTTTTTGGACGCTTTCAAAGGGTACCACCAAATAGCTCTGGACGAGAAGGACCAGGAGAAGACCTCGTTTATCACGGAAAACGACACCTATTGTTATGTCACCATGCCGTTTGGGTTGAAGAATGCGGATGCGACCTACCAGAGGCCGGTCAATAAACTGTTCAAGGATCATATCGGTTGAAATATGGAGGTCTACGTGGATGACATGTTGGTGAAGAGCCGGACTCAGGAACAGTTCATTGCAGATCTTAGGAAAATTTTTGATGTCCTTCGGAGCTCACGGATGCGGCTCAACCCCAAGAACAGTACCTTTGGAGTCTGGTCGGGAAAATTCCTAGACTACATGATTTCTAAAGAACGGGTAAGAGCTAATCCGGATAAAATCAAAGCCATCGTGGACATGGCCCCTCCCCGAAATATCAAGGAGATACAGCGCCTGGCTGGAAAGATGGTAGCTTTGAACAGGTTCCTGTCTAAGTCAGCAGTTCGGGGTTTCCCTTGTTTTAAGGCCTTGAGAAGAGGTCCGCAGTTCGAGTGGAGCTCGGAGTGCCAGAAAGTGTTCGACGAGCTAAATACCCACCTGTAGACACCAAATTTTTAAATAATTTGTATGCTTTTTATTTCTGTTTTAGTGATAATTCCTATCTATTTTTATTTGTTAATTTCATGATTTTTGTTTTAGACTATTTGCATTTGTATAGCATTTTAGATCATTATTATCTATTATTTTATTTTAGTTTTTCATTTTTGTATTTGTTTTTGCCCTTTTAGCTGTTTATTTTTATTTTTAGACTTTTTAGCACAAAAAAATGTGTCAAAAGAAAAATTAGGCATGAAAAATGTGTTTTATTTCTTTTATTGTTTATTAATTGAAAAAAGAAAAAAAATCATTAATTAGGCACGGGAAAAATCTTAGTTTGGTTTTATCTTTCGTTACTAGTTTTGTGTTTTTTATTTAAATTTAAATTATCATTTTTGTATTGCTGTTTACTTAAGTTAAAAAAAAAAAAGGGGGAAAAGTCCACATTTTGGTTTCGGCTGCAAAAAAAAAAAAAAAAGGATTTGCAGCTACATTTCTCGGCTATTTTTTTTGGCCTGGGGTTGGCTCCGTTCGATGGATATAGTACACACCATCTGGCTTCATCCAGACCATCGTGGATAGGGTTCAGTTTTTGGGTTCCCATATAAAAGCAAGGAGAGACGGCAAGAAACGGGGAGAAAGTCTGATGACGGCTGGGGGGGTTTGGCAGAAGGAGAGCAAGACTAACTAAAAGAGAGAGAGAGGTTTTGGGGGAGAGGATTGACGGCGAGCTTTCGTGGGTAAAAAGAGAGGCTGAACAAAAAAAAAATAAAAAGCTGAAGGGAATTGAGAGAGGAAACTATCGAGCGAACAGGAGAAATAGAGTGGCGGCGGAGGCAGGGAGTAAGAAAGGAAAGAAAAGCCGAGAGGAGGGCGAGAGAAAGAGATCGAGAGTGAGAGGAGGAAAAGCTTTCGGACCAGAAAGAAGCACGGAGGAGGTAGTGTGGAATTTGGAAGGCAGCCACAGCAGCAGGGAACGGTTCCCAGTTTCGCTTGATTCGTGATAAAGCCCATCGCTTCGCCATTCAAGTGCTGTTTTTGCTACCAAAGGGAGTGAAGGTAGCCTTTCCCTGTTCTTTTGTTATGCATTTATCGAAATTCTTTCATGCCTGTTGGTGGTTTGATAAACGGCCCCAAAGGGACAATCTTGAACCGAAAGAGTCAGTCTCAATTCCAAACTGAAACCTGGTGATTTGCTTGTTTAACAGTTTCGTTAAAACCTAATCTTAGGAGGGTTAAGGTTGCATTTGTGCTGATTTCCTTTAGTTGATCAAGTTTAATGTTTCGTGTTTTGTGAATTTGTTTTTCTTCGTAGAAAGTTAAGTCTTACTGGGTTTGCTGTGTCTTAAATGGCTTGCGCTAGCTATAGGTAAGTTTGTTGAAGTGTTTAAGCATCAGATAAGCTCCAGAAATTTGCTAAAGGGACATGGTTTTCCTTCGGATTTTTATGCATTAACACCTAAGGTTTTATGGTAAAAAGTGGAAAGCATGTTTGGTTCAGGCTGGAGTTCTTGGTTGTTTGAAGTGTGTGCTTTCTGTGACGTTCGGTTGTTAGGATAGTGTGCCGTGGGTATGTTTGCCGTAAGCCGTGAGTGTCTCTGTGCCTCTGCTGCATTTTTACACTCAGTTGCATCTTGGAGCTACTAATGTCTGTAGTATCTTCTTGATGCATGTAATCTCTGGTGACTCATGCTGCTTTATAAATTTTGGGTCATTTTTATTGCCTTAATCTCACCCATAGAATGCTCTATCATTGGCTTTGTTAAAATGAAAGTTTGGAATTCTTGGCTGAATGAGGAAAGCTGCGTTTCATCTTTATGTTTGCTGTCTTCCCTGCTCCCCGTAGCAGTTCACCAAAACTGGTTTAGTCATCTATCTTGTTAGTTAAATCTGGTGTCTAAATGACCAATGATAAGATTGCTAAGAAAACTGCTGTAACAAGCATGGAGCTTTCGGCTCATTGCAGCAACAGTCTTTTTTTCTTTTGTTGTTGAGTTTTGCTTTGTGTTATTGGTTTTGGTGAGAGTAGGTATGTGAATTTGTGTTACTAACAATGCTATTGAGGAAGTTCTGGTCGAACGAAATTGTTGCAAGTCCTTACGTTGCTTGCTGCATTATACCAGGCTGTAATAATGGCATTGTCTTGTAGTTTTAGCTACTCCAACTCTGTTTGAATTTTCGTTTGGCCGCAAGATTTGATTTGCAGAAATTTGAGGTTCATGAGCAATAGCTTAGGGTGCAACACTGATTTCGTGTTTTGGGTTCGATCTTAAATAATGAGTAAATGTTGAAACGTTTCTTTGCAAATGTCAAGATGTTTCTTTTTCTCATTACTTGTATTTTTTCTTGCTTAAAGCTCTTGTTTTTCCGGAAATCTTGTTGGCCAGAGTTGGGTAGTTCAATTCAAGTCTTGATGCTTCATTTATGTAGCCTACATGGCATGTAGTTTCAAATTTTTTTTTTTCCTTAGTTATGCTGCAAAACTTGAACTGGGAAGAACAAACCAAAGTTGCTGGATTTTTCTTTAGCATTTGAATGTTCTTGTTTTTCTGGATTTTGTGTTCCGAAGAGGGGGAAGAATGTTTGATCTCCTTATAAGTTTTCTTGTTTGTTTGGATTGTGTTGGTTTAGGTGTTTCATTGCTTGGCTTGGAATTATGATTTTCAGTTAAAGAGCTTTTGATTGGAGGTTGTGTGCTTAAGTCTGGAAAATTGTGTTAGAAAATGCAGCAAGTTTGTTGCAGAAGCTCAAGTTTCTACGTGGTTGCATGGAATTTACATGCAAATCTTCATAAAAAATTGCATTTGGCTCCCCTAAGCTTCCCTTTATCTTACTATGGCCCAATTATGTTTTAATTTTTTGCAATCAGATCCTAAAATAATTGCAATTTCAATCATTACCTGACCTTTTCTTTTCTCTTGGATCCATGAATTTCCCAAAATGTGTTAATTGAGTTTGAGTGATTGGTTCATGTTTGCAATTGGGTCCTTGGTAGTTTTTCCATTTTAGAAATTTGATCAATAATTCACTTTTCTTGGAAATTATGCATTATTTGATTTCATTTAAGTCACAATTGGGAGGGATTTGATGATTTTGTTTATACTTTACTATTTAATTGGTGCCTTGACCCTTTTATTGTTTTGAACCTAATATTCCCTTCATTTCATTACCATTACAAGGGAGGTAACCTCTATCTCCTTAAGTTTATTTTTCCTACGTGCTCCTACATGTTATATGTGAATATGCATGCTTTAATTCGCTTTTCATTGTGGTTTAATTGCCTATTTTGCTTTCTTTTTATTTCGCCTTTTTAATTAGCAAGTCATTTGAAGGCACTTGAATGCCAAATTTGTAATAGTTAGGTATTTATTTTATTTATTTTGTTCCGTTTCCCCCTTAGATTGTAGTAGGCATCCCCCTTTGTAATAGATAGAGCTTATGTGCTATGTGCTTGTGTGTGCCTATGTGTTTATCGCTTTCCTAGGCCTTTGCATCTAGATATGCATGCTTATGTGTTATGTGAATTACGTGCTTACATGCTTACTTGCTTTAATTGTGCCTACTTACTTGTATATATATGGTGAATGCAAATGTACGTTACCGTGACTAGTCCAATGCTAGTCATGGTCTTCCCCTCGAGCCCTCACAAGTCCAATGCTTGTGAGAGAGCGTTAGATAAGGGCTAGTCCAATGCTAGACCCTTAGGAATCCTCCGACGCTAGATCATGTTTGTATGACTACATTACATTCTCATGCATATTTTTCACTTTTTTAGGGTCTTTAATCATTTTGCATGACGTCCCTCCTTATACGTATATCCCTTCCCCATATTTTCCTGTATATATATTACTTTCCCCTTTGTATGAAACATGACATTAGATCGCACTTCATTTAGGAAATTAGAAACTAGGTTAGATCATTTGCTTGCTAGATTAGAAATACCCCTTGGATATGGGATATGGACGAGTTTGGCTTTTTTAGCCTTAGCACGCTCGTATTCCCTCTATTAAAGGGAACATTGAAAGTCACGAGTATAAGTCCCCCGCACCCATTATGATGCATTCCTTTAGGTCATACACGTTTGTATATCATTATTTTCTTTACTTTTCTTTCTTTCGAGTCTCATGGCTTGTATTATTCGTGACTTCTTCGAAGAGTCTCTATTGGGCGTCACGATTAATGTGATTGGTACCAAGTAAGCTTTGAAGATACATTTCGACCCCTCAATACTCCCTTAGGTCTAAGGTTTTGCATTCATATAGTACATCCAAATGTGATAATTCTTTAGTTAAAACAAGAAAATCTTTGACTAAATCACGCAACTAGCCTTGGCTAGGTCGAAGGGGTGCCTTGAATTTTTATCCTTGCCTTCCCCTTCGTCAAATGTGACTCCCGAACCTTTTTCTTTGGTTTATGTAGATTTGGAGTCGTTTAAAAGGGGTTTTTTTCCATTTTTTCTTTTAAATTTTCATTTTTAGGTGACTTGGTACACCTTAACTTTATACCAAGTGGCGACTCCATTTTTCATTCAATAAACCCTTTTTAAACTATATTTTGGGTCAAATCGTCGCATTTTCAAGTCCCATTTAGACTCACATGTTTTTTCATTTTCATTTTTTTAAATCAAAAATTCATTTTTCAATCAAAAATCGAATCAAAAGCCATTTCTCAAACCTCGTCTTTTATTTATTTTTTAAAAAATGGGGCGCGACAGTTGGCGACTCCACTGGGGACTTAGAGAGTCCGAGCAAATTTGATTTAGTCAATCTTTTTCTTCTTTTAAACTTTTCATATGTCGCATTTGGATGTTTAGGATTGCATTTTTTCCTTTTTTAGGATTTTTTGCATTTCACGCGTATCAACTCACTCCCTCGCCCTTTTGCGTACGATTGTTTTGATAGATGAATGGTTTATGTATGTGATTCCGCGCTTTGCATTGCATTTTGGGTGGGGGGATATTACCCTTGAGCCTCGCGTTGGTTCTCGATCCCTCCCCTTCAAACGAGCACTAGCATACATGCATACGCTTTATTATTTATCACTCCTTTATTTTTCTTTTAGTGGCTTGTCACGCCACTCCACCCTATTAGGATTAGACGACCCACTTGGACGTGTGATCACGACACGATGTGTGTGTAGCATGATCCGATGGGTCACTCAATCTTTCGCTTTAAGCTTTGGGTTGATAGCCTTTAGCTTTTAGTCGAAGGTTGAGGATTTTTGATAGATTCACTCAAACACGTAGCCGTGACACGATATGTGCGTAGCGGTGTTTGGGGAATCGCTCGAGCCACCGACAAAGAACCTTGGGATTGATGACCCTTGGTTTCCAAGTCTGAAGGCTCGGGGACCTATGACCTATCGAGTCTAGATGCATTAGCGAACCAATACCTCATGCATTCATGGTAATTTACCTAGGGTAGAGTCTGCCTTACCCTATTAGGAACACCATTCACGAGGGGAGGGATCTAACCCTTCTATTCCTTTTATTGCTTTATCTCTTTGGATTGTTTTGTTATAAATATGTTATGTGTATTTATCTGTTTGAACTAACTTTTCTGGGTTTTTTGTTGCATTCATAAGCCCTTGAAAATAAGAGTCCTGGCATGGTACTCTCTAGGAGCCTACCCTTTTAGATAGGCTATTGCACGTTTAGAAAATTTTGGTATATTTCATTCATAAATTAATAATGTCATATCATTTTAGGCCACCTTGGCATATAAAGGGTTCCTTAGGTCATGTTTCATTTTAAATTGCATATTCTATCGTTTTAATAAAATGGCATCATGCATAAACCCTAGAAAGGGAACGCCACGTAGGGAATCCCGTTGTAGGAATAAAGCCCACCTTTCTTTTTCCCGTGGGTATTTAACCCTTCAAGGGACTGCACGTTTAAGTTATCGCTTAACTGGAGGAATGAGACTCATAGGTAAGGTAATTGACAAACTACCTTCTTCATCATCAGATGGATAGCCCTCACCGAATTTATCAAATGTTGATACCGTCGACTGAGGTTCAAAGGTAGCCTACCTTCATGTTGCCCAGTGAATTGCATCAAGTAGCCCAATATTTCGGACCGATTGGAGACTTTAAGGAGATCAAATCCAACGGTTATTTGGTAGAGGCTTTAGTACATCTTTGGGACCCAGAGTGTTCTGCTTTTAGAATAGATAATAGGCAAATGACTATAACACTCGAGGAAGTAGCTGGCCTCCTTAGTTTACCCATACATAGAACCGCCTTGGTTTTTCCATCCGCTCCCGACAAGGCCGAATTTTGTCAAATTATAAAAATTGAAAGAGTTAGTACTACGAGGGTCAGATCAGGGCGTCGCCGTGAATATTTTATTTGAACGTTTTGCGCCACGCGACGGATTCGAGAGGCATATGACAGATTTTGTGTTCACTTCCAAAACCATATGGGAGCGCAAAAGGCCACTAGTATATGGAGTAGTTATGGCTGGGTTCTATTTCTTTCCAAGGAAAGATCAAAAGATAGGTTTTAAATTAGCAAAAGTTGTGTATGATCTTTTTTTGGGAATCCAGGGTAAGCAATGCTCTATAGTCCCAACCATTCTCGCAGACATTCTCTTAGCTTGTACCAGTTGTCGAAAGGGAGAAAAGTTCTTTTATGGGGCAAATTTGGTTTTATACATATGGGCTACGGGGCATTTTAAGAGACAAGCATCTGTTGCCAATAGTTTGCCGGTAGTTGGATACAATTGGATAGTTACACATCCCAAAAGAGTCAACGAAGAAGATCTACCGAAGAACGCATCTGAATATGTGGACTACTTGGAAATGCTGCCAGATCATGACCTTAGGTGGGTATTAGATTGGACGGATTGTTTTAAACCGATACTTCGCACTAAGGCATCAAAATGTGTTCTCTTGCTGGGTACTCAAGGAATCATCTCATATACCCGAAGAGGTTTCTCAGACAATTAGGTCGCATTCAGGGGCCGCCGCCTATTTCCGAGTTTAGTGAAGTCACCGTTTTCTTTGATCAGGGGGTATGCCCAAAAGAGATCCTTATGAAGAGCCAAATCACTGAATCTTGGAGAACAATATCCGACGATAGAAGCATTAGTTATCTTCCGAAGCTCAAACAGAAGGGGCTAATAACTGCACAATACGAGGATTGGTTAAAAGACTCCACCACTCAAGAGCTGTATGGGGAGATTGAGAAGTTGAGAGCCATTGTGAAAGCCAGGGACAAAGAGGTGTTATAGTTGAAGAAATCCATCGAGACACACAAAGAAAAGGCAGAAGAAAACAGGAGGTTATATGAAAAGGAGCGAGAAAAGCGCCAAGAGATGAAGCGAAAATGTGGGGAATTATATGATCAAGCCGAACATGTCAAGATGTCATATGCTAGAGAAAGTAGAGATTCTGTACTTGATAGGCTCAAAAATTTTGGTAATCTTGTACAAAATCGCCTTCGTGATATGATGTAAACAAATGTATTTGGTTTCTGCAATGAAATGAATCTCTCCCTTTTCACAAAGCGTTTGTCAAATAACAGGTTTGAATAACGGGTCTCATTCCGAAAGTGTTGCGTCATACTAGGCCTACCCTTGGCGCAAAAAGGGCCCCCCAATAGGACATGCATCCGAATTTTTTGGATATCTACTAACTCTTGTCTTTTTCTTTTTCTTTGTTTTATTTTTGTTGGAAAAGCTAAGCCAGGGCTAAATCTAAAAGCAAGTCATTTCATATTTTCAGGTAATATTTAAACATAGCTTCTCGTCGGAGCCCCATCATAACGCGATCCCGCAGTAAAACCCAGAGGAGTCGTGTAAACATGAGTTCACAACCGGAACAATCGGACAGGTCTGCTACTACCGCCCAGCCTGAGACTACGAGTTTGGGGGTTCAGCTAACCGAAATGCTCACTAAATTTGGTGAGATGGCTACCGAGATGGCAACCCAAAGAAAGTTGATTGACGAGCTAATCAGGAGCGGAGTTCAACCCAAACCTGTACCTGTCAGACAGCCTGAGCAAGAACCATTTGTCATACCTTCGACTCAAGCCACTGTTACTCCACCCTTCCCTATTCCACCCGAAGAAACTTTCACCTATCCTATCACAAACTTGCCATACACTTACCCCCCTAATCCTCCATTTTTTCCTACTCATATGCGAGGTCCACAATCCCACGTCACATCAAATATACCACCTGAGCCACATACCTTCTATCACCCTGCTGCTGAGCCATTCCTGCCAGACCATACTGTTCAAACCAAGCCAGAAATGGGGGAATCTTCCACTCCCGTTGATATGAAGCTGCTTAAGCGCCTTGACCGTTTTGATGAATTTATGAGGAAAAATCAAGGGTTAAACAAGCAAGGAGTTCTGGATTACGATGAGCTTTGCCTTTTTCCGAATGTACAGTTGCCTGAGGGATTCAAAACTCCTAAATTTAACAAGTATGACGGGACGGGTAATCCCAAAACACACCTCCGACTGTTGCTAACAAGTTGGGAAAGCCCGTAGACGACGAGAATTTGCCTTTAAGGTTATTCCCCGAAAGTCTGGAGGGGGATGCACTCGACTGGTACTCCAACCTGAAGCCTGAAGAAGTGAAAACCTAGATTGATTTGTCCAATGCTTTTGTGAGACAGTACGAGTATAACTGCGAGCTAGCTCCGACACGAACCACGTTGGAAGGAACGAAGAGAAAACCCTCTGAGGATCACAAGACTTATGCTAAGAGGTGGAGAAAAATAGCTGCAAAAGTCGAGCCACCAATGACCGAGGATGAAATTATCCGCACTTTCATTAAGGCACATGATCCGCCGTACTTTGAAGAAATTTTCCGCATGACTGGATGCTCGTTTGCCGCTATTGTCAATAAGCTTGAAGAGTTCGATGACTTTGTAAGAGCTGGAAAGATTGTTAATGTCTCTGCCCTCAAATCATAGTTGGATGCTTTACAAGGACAAGGGAGTAGTGGGAAAAAGCCGCAATTTAAGAAAAAAGAAGGGAAAGATGCCTTCATCTGGGATCAAAACCCTACACCAAGACCCCGATTTCAACGCCAACCAACATATTCACCTTATCCCTACTATCCAAGTCCTCACCCTGTCTACAACACCAATATTATCCATCCTAGACCTCGCCCAAATTACACCAACCCCCTACAGCCCCTTTCCAAATATCCCAACCTAGCTTTCAACAAACTCGTCCTCGACCCCCTTACCATCAAAGAGTTCCCCCACCCAACAGACCCACCTATAATTATCCCCAACCTACTGAAGCCTACAATCAAAATCACACCCGAACCTTCACCAATCTTGGCAGGCCTTTGGATCAATTGTATGAACAATTAAAGGCTGCCGGTAAAATAGGCGTGATTCCCCCTCCAACTTACCCGTATGGCATGCCGGTTGGGTATAATCCACAAGCTACTTGTGCTTATCATTCAGGAGCACCTGGTCACTCCACGGCCAATTGTCGACTCCTTAAACATAGAGTTCAAGACATGTTAGAAGCAGGGGAAATCGTGATTAGGAAAAGAGAAGAGCAAGGACCGAATGTGAGCAAGAACCCCTTGCCGGAGCACGCTGATACTGTGGGAGTTATTACGGATGATGAGGAATTTGAAGAGTTTGTCCGAAGCGTGTCAAATAAGACAGAAGTATTTGGGATAATGGACCAACCATTTGTGATAGAGGAGGCATCGTATGAGGAAGACAAAAAGCCCTTCATTTTAGACCTAACCCCATCTGAAAGTGCGGCCTTAGAACCTGTGGTAATTGAACTCCCAGAACAAGCGCCAGTTTTAAGCCTACGACAAGTGCCGTGGAATTATAGTGAGCCCGTTTTGCAAATCGGAGGAAAACCAGTTTTGAAGGAAGAAGTGTCTGCTGTTATGAGGTCAGGGAGGATTACCAGTCCATCCGCCGCTAGTACCCTAGTCCAAGGAAGCAATTGTGAACCGACTACCAAACCTGCAGTGACTAAAAAACAAGCGTGGGATTTTCTCAAGAGGCTTAAGAGAAGCGAATACAATGTGGTTGAGCAATTGAACAAAATGCCTGCCCAAATTTCTATTCTAGACTTGCTTTTCACCTCAGACTTGCATAGGGATGCATTACTTGAAGTGTTGACTAAGGCTCGTATTCCCAAGGATATTTCGGTTGATAATTTCTCGCACATAGTTGGAAATGTACTGACTTCCAAACAAATCACCTTTTCTGATGAAGAGCTGCCCGCGGAAGGAACTGGTCATAATAAGGCGTTGTATGTAGCTGTGAGGTGCAATGGAAGAATGTTGCCTAAGGTACTGATCGACAATGGGTCTACCCTTAATATTTGTCCTTAGAGCACGTTGGTGAAATTAGGGCTGCAAGATGTCAAACTAAAACCCTCAGAGACCGTAGTTCGAGGATTTGACGGAGCCCAAAGAGAGTCCCTAGGAGAAGTAAAATTGGTGGTCGAAATGGGGCCCGCTCAATTTCAGATAGCTTGCCAAGTTATGCATTTTCCTAGTGTCTATAATGTTTTGCTCGGACGGCCGTGGATCCATAGCTCGGGCGCTGTACCCTCTTCCCTGCATCAAGTGCTGAAATTTGTGGTGAACGACCAGCTGGTAACCATTTTTGCTGAAGAAAATTGCATTGTAATCGCTGATTCCGAGCCTGAGGAGGATGGTAACCGAAATGCTTCAGTGTCTTCTTATCGTACAGCTGATATTGTCTCTGTGAGTTGGATAACGAGCGAGGAGTCAAAAGACGAAAGGGTTTTGCCAGCGGCCAGTGTTATGATGGCCAAGAAAATGATTCGTGGAAGATATGAATTTGATAAGGGATTGGGACGCAATCTGCAAGGCATTCTGAAGCCCGTGGAACTCATCGAAAAGAAGGACCAATTTGGGTTGGGATTCCGTCCGACTGCCAGAGATATACAAGAGATGAAAGCGCGCAAAAGGGCAGAAAAGGAAGGCAAGTTAGGTGCGCTAGACATTCCGCCATTACGCTATACCTTTCCAAAGCCAGCTGAAGTCATTACATCTGAGTTTAGCCCAATTGACGAAGTGGAGACAAACTTGACTCATTTGTTTGTGGGAGCAATATCCGAAAATGGCCCGTCAGATGATGCCGAATTCCAGACATTCCCGAAGGAGCTATACACAACTGGACCGCCGAGTACTTCCCCGTGCGAAAGGAGTTTCGGTAAATCTACAGGGGGTTGTCATTTGCTAAAGTTCATGAAAACGTTTTCTTGCATATGTAAATAGTTCAATGAAAGCATCTTTTGCACTTACGTTTTAGCTTGTTTCCGCTTTGATTTGAAGTTTTATGAAAGTGCATAGTTTGTTTTATCATGCCATTCATTCATGTGTCTATTTGCTTATTGTCTCGAATTTCTTAATTCTTTCAGATGCCCAAAAATAAAATTATTTGACCCTATGGATATCACTGTTCTGGAATCCAATGATGACAATCTCTATATCACTCATGACTTGGAAGCTATGCAATCTTAATTACAAGATGAGAGTGATAGTGAGGAAGTGTTTGATTCTTTTTCAAAAGATCTTGAACAATATGAGGAGAAACTTAAACCGAACCTAGAAGAAACAGAAATTGTCAATGTTGGCACTGAGACTGAGGTTAAAGAGATACAAATCAGCATTCATTTGAACAAAAAGCAGAAAGAGGAGATGATTGAATTTTTGTCTATGTTTCAAGATGTGTTCGCATGGTCTTATGATGATATGACTGGCATTTCAACGGATGTAGTGGTGCATAGATTACCTACAAACCCAACTTTCCCACCAGTAAAACAAAGGCCCCGTAAATTCAAACCAGACATGAGCCTTAAAATAAAAGAGCAAAATGAAAAGTAGCTTAAGACTAACATTATCATTGTATCCCATTACCCTGTTTGGCTCTCAAACCCAGTTCCTGTTCCAAAGAAAAATGGAGAAGTACGAGTCTGTGTTGATTATAGAGACCTTAACAAAGCCAGTCCGAAAGATGACTTTCCTTTGCCAAATATCCACATCATTCTGGACAACACTGCCGGACATGAAATTGAGTCTTTTTGTGATTGTTTCGCTGGATATCATCAAATCTTAATGGCCGAAGAAGATAGGGAAAAAACTGCTTTTATCACCCCTTGGGGAACTTTTTGCTATCGAGTCATGCCGTTTGGTTTGAAGAATGCCGGAGCTACTTATCAAAGGACTATGACTACATTGTTTCGTGATATGATCCACCAGGAGATGGAGGTTTATGTGGATGACATTATAATCAAAACCAAGAAAGTCGAGGACCATTTAATTGATTTAAGAAAGTTGTTTGAAAGGTTGCGAAAGTACAATTTGAAGCTAAATCCTGTGAAATGCGCCTTTGGAGCACCAACTGGTAAACTGTTGGGATTAATTGTCAGCAAAAAGGGCATAGAGATAGACCCGGCAAAGATCAAGGCAATTCGAGACATGTCAGTGCCGAAAACGCAGAAAGATGTGAAAAGTTTCTTAGGCAAGATTAATTTCATTGGAAGATTCATTGCCCAATTAACCGCTACGTGCGAGCCACTATTCAAGTTGTTAAAAAAGAATGTGCCGTTGCATTGGAATGAGGAGTGCCAACAGCCTTTTGACAAGATTAAAGATTATTTGCTGCAGCCTCCGGTCCTAGTACCACCCAAACCGGGCCGGCCTCTGATCATGTACTTATCTGTGCTCGACGGAGCAGTAGGGTGTGTTCTGGGACAACACGATGATTCCGGAAGGAAAGAGCAAGCCATCTACTATCTTAGCAAGAAATTCACCCAGTATGAGGCTCATTATTCATTTATTGAGAAAAGCTGATGTGCATTGGCCTGGGCGGCTCAAAAGTTGAGACACTACTTGCTAAGTCATACCACTTATCTCATATCCCGCTCCGATCCTTTGAAATATCTCTTGGAAAAGCCGATGCCAACTAGGCGCCTGGCCAAATTGCAGATGATTCTTTCAGAGTTTGATATTGCTTTCACTTCGCAAAAGGCCGTCAAGGGGCAAGCTATAGCAGGTCATTTGGCGGAAAATCCAAAGGACGATGAGTATCAACCGCTCCATACCTATTTCCCTGATGAAAAAGTTTTGTTTGTCGGTGCCGTAGAAGATATGAACGAGCGGTGCCCTGAATGGAGATTGTTTTTTGATGGTGCCGCTAATTCTGTCGGAGATGGAATCGGAGCAGTTCTTGTATCTCCAGAAGGGAAGCATTACCCCGGAGCTGCTAAGTTGCAATTCGCCTGTACAAACAATATGGCCGAGTATGAAGCTTGTATTTTTGGTCTTAAAATGGCTTTGGAAATGGAAGTTAAAGAGTTGATATCCTTCAGTGATTCAGATTTACTTGTGCACCAAACGCTGAAACAATGGATAACCAAAGATTCCAAAATTTTGCCATACCACTGTAATTTGCTCAATCTGGCTAGACAATTTCAAAGCTTGGAATTCAGACATCTCCCACGAGCTCGAAATGCATTTGCCGATGCCTTAGCCACCTTATCTTCTATGATACAATATCCGGACGAATTAGGGATCGAGCCTATCCGGATTCAACATCAAGACAAGCCTGCTCATTGTTGGGTCGCGGACGATTCTTCTGGCAAAAGCCCTTGGTACAATGATATTAAGGAATTCATCAAAATCGGGGCTTATCCTCCGGGAACTACTGCAAATGACAAGGGTTTCCTGCGCAGAATGGCCTCAAAATTTTTCTTAAATGGAAAGGTATTATACAAAAGGTCATCAGATTTGAACCTCTTAAGGTGCATCGATGAAGATGAAGCTCAATACATGATGAAAGAGGTGCATAGCGGTGTCTGCGGACCTCACATGAATGGACATTTGTTGGCGAAGAAAATTATGAGAACCGGGTATTTTTGGCTTACAATGGAACGCGATTGCATAGATTTTGTCCGGAGGCGTATTAAATGTCAAGTGCATGGCGACGTTATACGTGCTCCTCCCACCGAATTGCATAGCATGATTGTCCCATGGCCCTGCTCAATGTGGGGTATGGACGTGATCGGCACAATTGACCCTCCTGCTTCAAATGGACATCGATTTATATTAGTGGCAATTGAATACTTTACCAAGTGGGTTGAAACAGAATCATTCAAGCACGTGACAAAGAAGGTGGTGGCAAATTTCTTAAGAGATCACATCATATGCCGATTTGGGGTGCCAGAAACACTGATTACAGACAATGCCAAGAATCTCAACAATGACATGGTGGACGGGCTATGCGAACAGTTCAAAATCAGACATCGCAATTGTAACGCCCCCACTTCTCCCTAAGGCGAACCAAAGGGTATCCGCGGGACGCCTGCCCAGCTCTCGCCAGGACTCACTACAATCCATCATTCAAAAGCTCGAAATACTTTAAGTAACTTCAATACATAATTAAAGTACTCCAAATATCTCACACTTACAATTATGCAGCTTCCAAGCTTAAATACAACCCAACGGAAAAGGGTACAATAGCCATCCGTTATAATATAACTTAAAGTTTTCAAAAGAAAACAATCTAGTACTACTCACGAGCACCCTTGGTCTCGAACCCTGTAAAAGAAAACCACAACGTGGGATGAGCTACACAGCCCAGTGAGGTTCCAATACACTCTAACAGTTCAAATAAATCAAGTAAGTTGGGCATATCATATGCATGGTTCAATGTTACACAATGGCGTGTTATCATGAGGTGATAATCATTGTACGAGTAATTTGAGACATTTATCATGGTATGAGACATTTATCATGAGACAGGTATCATGATATAAGTACATTGGTCAGGTAACAGGTATGGAGCATATCACAGGCATAGTTCAGGATTTCATGTTGACATTTTAGCATGAAACAATTATCATGATACAAGGTAAACATATACGGTAGGATACGGTGTTCCAGTGGAACTCTGTCGGTCATCTGCACCTTATGACTTCTGATCCCCACGGTACGGTCTGGCCATCGCCTTATCCCTCCAGTGGTAATACTCGAGTATACCGAAACGGTGGCCCAGGGTTCCAACCTACCCGACCGAGCCCAGTCCTGGCTCGAGTAGGTCAGTAACCAAGGGCAGGGCCCAAGTTCAGCTTAGAGCTTACAACATGCACAGGTAACCAAGTAATTCGACAAAAGGTAAAATTCATCATTTGAGTAGGTCGAGTGAGGTAAAGTACACACTCGCCTAATAATGATGGACAGCTTCATATAACATGTGATTCATGATAATCAAGTAATCAGGTGGTCAAGTAACCAAGTAAGTTGGTGATCACGTAAGCAGATAACCAAGTAAGCAAGTAACCAAATAGATTAGAAAACGGTAAGTAAACACGGTTAACGGTAAACGATAAACGGTTAACGGTAGTAATTACGGTTAATTGGTAGACATATGTCATTTCAATAGGCCGCCATTGGCCGTTTTTCACTTTCACCACGTAAGAGTCGAGGAGATTTACTCCAACCGACTTATGCTTCCATAGCATAATTAATCATTTAAACACATCATGTAAATATGCTCTCCAAACATTTCATATCTAGTATTTCAAGTAATCACATAAGTATGCTCTTTAAGCATTTCATATCGAATAGTTCAAATATACCTACTTCAGGTGTTTCATGTCGAGTAATTCAAGTATACATTATTCAAATGTGCATGAGTGTGGTAAATACTTAAAGACCATGGGTTAAGCATGTCATAGACTTATTCCAATTACGTATTCCTATATGGAACACTCACCTAATCAAAACAAGCGAGTAGTTCTTAAACAAGCGTCTTAGGTGTCCGCTCCGAGATCCTCTTGAATGTTCCCTTGAGTGCCTGAGCAAACAATAATCAACTACCACTCAATATCATTCTAATTATCGAGGAAAATTGTACACTAGTACAATCTAAGAAATTAACGCGGAGACGAGTCTAAGAGTTCGTGTAACTCGAGGTTCAAAAGTGGGTTTTAAAACACAAGACAAATCTGATTTCTATCTTTGAAATCAAATGTGAAGTGATCAAATGATATGGAAGGAAAATGGAGGGTTTGAAACCCTTAGTTTCCTTTAAGTTAGAAAATTCCAGATTTAACAAGCAATTTTTGAAAAATCATATTTCATTCTCTACAAGTCCAAAATTGGAAAACTTGGTACTGTTGGAATCCTCTTTCAAAGTACTAAAAGTTCTTAGAAGACACTTTTCCACGAATGTAAGTGAAAGGCACTCAAATTTTGGCTCAAAGTTGGTAACTTGAATTACCAAGACAGATTTAAGTTGGTTTTTGGCCAACTTTAGAAATTCGGCAAAATTCACTTGTTTTGAACTAACCTTTGAAATTTGGAAATCAATTAGTGTTGCAATCCAAGAGTATAACAAAACAAGCGGAACGAGAAACGGAGTTTCGAGCACCAAGATATAGTACCTCCAAGTTGCTGAAAAGTTAAGACTGTTGGGCTATTTTCCAGGTTTAAAACTAGATTTGAAATATCATTTGGTCATCAAGTTGGCATTAGAAATACATCAAACTTGGTACACTAAATCTTCCATGTGTGAACAACATTTCTACTAAGTTTCGTACAAAAACTCTCACGGTAAGGTAGTCATTAAAACAACCAAAGTTTATGAAGAGTTTCAAGGCTAAACTACCTTCTCACTTTTCTTTCGTTTACAAACTTTTTGTACCATGAAATCAGTTTCAAATCTCTCCATTATTGAAACCAAGAGTTCATAAACATCCACTGAGCAATTTAAAGACCATTGACATCCAAATTCTAGAAATAAAACTCTCCAAATCAGATTTGGCCATTTGGCTAAGAGAAAACAAAAGTTTTCCAGATTCGATGAGCGAATTTTGTGACATCATTTGCATATCAAAATGGTCTTAGAATATTACCAAATTTTGTACAATTAAACCTCCATATGAGGATTACTCTTCTATCAAATTTCATTTGAAAATTCACACGGGAAGGTAGTTAACTAAACCATCAAAGTTCAAGAAATTTCCCAAGGTAAAACTGTCTTCTAGCTCTTCTTTCCTTTTTAAACATTTTGTCCAAAGAAACCAACCCAAATCTGGTTTATTTGTGAAACAAAGTCCAAGGAACATCTAATCTAAAGTTTGGTAGATGTCGGACATCAAAGTTTCCAAAACAACAAGTCCCAAATCATTGTTAGTTACAAATCTGTCCAAGTGGAAAATCCTATCACTGTAGCAGTTTCAAACTTTGGCCACAACTCACTCCATTCAACTTGGAATTGGGCGTGGTTGATGGCATTGGAAAGCTCTCTTCTAAAGCTGAATTTTCTCAGAAGAAACCATTTTCAAATTTCATTCACAAATAGCTCGTTTTTGAGCATCAAGAAGCAATTTCTGTCCTGTCTCCTGGAGAGCAACGAAACAGGACAGTGATATTCAATCGAATGGTGTGGCTCACTCAAGTGGAACCAGAATGTGAAATTGGTACCGATGGAAAGCTAGGAATGTCTAGTTTCCAATGCCGCAAACGGCACTTGATTTCAACATCGGAACAAAGAGTTATGGCCGTTACAAAATGACTGCCTGGGCAATACGGGATTCATTTTCCAGTTTTGCTAACTTTGGAAATCAACTCATTTGACCAACCAAATCATGTTATTTTTCAATGAAATTTTGTACACACTTACAATAATAGATAAACAACATAATCAATTCATTAGAATCTCAAAATCTGGCACGAAAACGGTCGGACAAGGCAGGGGTAAAACGGTCACTTTTGCTCCAAGCACCTCCTTTGATTTTCTACCAACAATACAACATTAATCTACTAATATAAGCACTAAACCACCATTAATTTCATCATCCAACATCAAATCAGTCCTTCCATCAAAAGTGGGAGTTCATAGAGCCCACACAACACAAATCCACCATAAACAAGACCACCCACATGCATGCAAGAGTTTATACGTGTAATAGAGCTTCCGTAAGCTAAGATTCAAGGAGTTGATCGTCCATTACCTCTCTTGATGAACTAGGACAGAATTTCGGCCCCCTAGATGCTCAAGAAAACCGTGGATAGCAGCCCTCTTTCTTAGCTTGATGTAATCTCCAAGTAATTAGCTAAGAGTGGTTGAAATTTGAAGGGAAATGGAGAAGATTTGGTGAAGAAATTTGGATGGAATTTGAGTTGTTTTTCTCCTTTGTTAGCCGGCCAAATGAGGGAGCAAGAGAGAGAGTGTGGTCAGATTTCTAAGCTTCCAAGAGAAGACAATAACTTGTGGCCACAAATCACCCATTAGTCAACTCACATTAGGGTGCGTTTGGCGCGATTCGGTTCGATTCCTCTTGCGTTTGTTTCACTAGTACACTAAACCTCTAATGCACTTATATTCATATAAATATTATTCACTCTTAATTGTCCCAAAATAAGGGTCTAAAGTTCCTCAATTAAAATTGCGCGTGTGAAAACGCGTATCTCCAATTTAAGCGCAATAACGCGAAACTTCCGAGAAATTCTTATAACGATAGTACTAATAACTATCACTTGAGTATTTAAACATTAAAATTCCTATTTTAAGACTAAGGCACGTATCTCCAATTTTTCTGAGCTCAGTGTATCCTCAAATCGGCTATCGTTCCAAATGCACGTGCACTATTTCACTTATCGGGCTTTCGGAAATTAATTTTTGAAACAAGTCATTTTAAAAATATAATGAAACTATATTTCCATGTAATTAGGTCTCAAGAGCTTAGAAAATAATATTCGGAGTAAAAGACCAAATAAATAATTAAATAAGCTAGAAATAGGAGATTAAATAAGTAAATTTTTGCGAGTCCTCACAACCTCCCCTTCTTAAAAGAATTTCGTCCTCGAAATTCATACCTTCTGTAATCTCAGACAACTCTGAACCGTGTGGTGTGTTCATGTCATGCGTTCTTTCAGATGCCATTGGTCGGTTTCTCCTTCCATTGACTTGTCGAGGAACAGTTCCATTTCCTTGTTGAGCAGTAGTTTCTCGTGGATACCTCCTTGGACAGTCATGAACTTTATGATTGGTACTCCCACATCCCATACACTTTCGTCCCTTTAGCCAACAGTTTTCTTCAGTGTGATTCGTCCTTCCACAATATCCACAAGTCGGACGAGGTGTTGTGACCTGACTTGCTTGCGAGGTTTTCTTTGATCGTGTTTGTCCTACTGAAGTCCCTCGTGACATAGTTCCTTTTGGTTCCTTTATCATGAGTGGTGCAGGAAGTAACAGTCCTACTTCATCCACTTCTTTTCTAACTTTGGGTGGTGGTCCATTTTTTCCTAGTGTACTGTCAGATGTATCTCTTTTCCTTTTTTGAAAAGCTCTCAGTTGAGATTTTGTGCTTTCTACCCTTTGCGCTTTTTCAAGAGCGTCACTAAATGTTTCAACCTGTGCTGCGGCAAGGGCATCTTGGATTTCCAAATCTAATCCTTGGATAAACCGTCTTATTCTCTTCCGTTCAGTAGCCACCAATTCTGGGGCATATGTAGATAACTTCGTAAAGCGTGTTTCATACTCAGCTACGCTTAAAGTTCCTTGACGAAGCTTTATAAAATCATCTTCTCTCTTTTCTTGGACAAGTGGAGGAAGAAATTTCTCATTAAATTCACGCACGAAGTTTATCCAAATTCTCGGAGTTTGATCTCTTTCCCACTTGTTTCTTATAACATTCCACCATGCTCGGGCTGCTCCTTCAAGTTGAAATACAGCAAATGTGACTTGTCTCTCCTCTGTGTAATCCAAGGCATCGAATATATTTCTTATATTTTCTAACCAATTCTCAGCCACCTCTGGATCAGGCCCTCCAGCAAACTTGGGCGGAGAGAATTTCTGAAACCGCTCTAAAGCTCGATCCTCCCCTATCTCTTGGTTTCCACGTTGGTTTCCTTGTCCAACACCTTGACCTTGTTGAGCTACCAAGAGCTCTAGGATATCCGTCATGCGAGTTAAAACTTGTCCTATCTGGTCATTTCCTCTCCCAGCACTTAGCTCAACGTTTTGATCGATATCGGACCCATTAGCTACTCTTTCATTTCGGGGTTGTCTAGGTTGACGTCCCTTTCGTTGTCCTCTAGTTTCCATGTCCACAACTAATCTATACGCACATGCATAACCCTCACACTTAGTTAAAATTGAACTACACTCATATACCAGTAGCAACATTTAAAGAGGATAAAGACACTTTCACAAATAACATTATCACTATGCAAGTAAACACAAACTAGAGTTCATTAAATCATAACACAAATTATGGCCAAGTAAAGTTCATGCCAAGTCAAAGTCAATAACAAAAATAAACAAGTGATTATCACAAGTACATTCATCTCCAAGGCGCAAACTCTTAAGTTC